>NC_053028.1:448444752-448744752 GCF_003073215.2 Triticum urartu
TAATATTGAGGATATGCCACCCGAGTTATGTGAGCAATTCAGGAATCTCAGGTTGGAGATGGTTCCTAAGGGATATTTAGCAACACTGGAGGTAAAGCCTACTTTGCTTGGCAGGATCAGAGAAGCTCAAAAGGGTGATAAGGAGATTGCTGAGATAAAAGCGAACATGGTTGAAGGTAAGGCAGATGGTTTCCATGAGGATGAACATGGAGCCATATGGTTTGAGAAGCGTATTTGTGTACCTCAAGATGCAGGTATCAGGAAGTTGATTCTTCAGGAGGCGCATGATTCACCTTATTCTATTCACCCAGGTAATACTAAGATGTATTTGGATTTGAGGGAAAGATTTTGGTGGCCTAGCCTGAAGAGGGAAATTGCTGGTTATATTGGAACATGTGATGTGTGCCAGCGAGTTAAGGCAGAACATCAGAGGCCAGCAGGTTTGTTACAACCATTTCCTATACTTGAATGGAAGTGGGATGAGATTTGTATGGATTTCATTACAGGTCTACCCAGGACTTAGTCAGGATATGATTCCATTTGGGTAGTTGTTGATTGTTTGACTAAAGTCGCTCACTTCATCCCAGTAAAGACTACTTATACCAGTGCTCAGCTCGCAAAAATTTATATGTCTAAAATTGTTTGTCTGCATGGAGTTCCAAGGAAGTTAGTGTCTGATAGAGGTACTCAGTTCACATCCAAATTTTGGCGTCAGTTGCATGAATCCTTGGGCACCAGGCTAGAGTTTAGTATAGCTTTCCATCCATAGACAGATGGGCAGACAGAGAGGGTAAATCAGATTTTGGAGGATATGTTGAGAGCTTGTGCTTTGGACTATGGGTCTAGTTGGGATGATAATTTACCTTATGCAGAGTTCTCATATAATAACAGTTACCAGGCTAGTCTGAAGATGGCACCATTTGAGGTATTGTATGGTAGGAAGTGCAGGACACCGTTGATGTGGGATGAGGTTGGAGAACGCCAGTTCTTTGGACCAGACTTGATCAGGGATGCCGAGGAGATGGTCAAGTTGATTCGTGACAGGCTGAAGATAGCACAGTCCAGGTAGAAGAGTTACGCAGATGCTAAACGTAAGGAGGTGGCATATGAGGTAGGAGACCATGCATATCTTCGAGTTTCACCACTTCGTGGAATTAAGAGGTTTGGAATCAAAGGTAAGTTAGCACCACGTTTTGTGGGGCCTTACAAGATCTTGGAGCGTAGAGGAGAGGTAGCTTATCAGCTGGAGTTGCCAGAATCTTTGTCAGGAGTTCATGATGTGTTTCATGTATCTCAATTGAAGAAGTGTCACGCAGAGATGATGGATGTTCCATTTAGGACACGGTGCCACTTGAGGCAATTCAGTTGGAGAGTGATTTGTCATATGAGGAGAAGCCTGTTAAGATTCTAGAGACAGCAGAGAGAGTTACTCGCACCAAGACAATTAAGTTATGCAAGGTTCAGTGGGATCATCACACAGAGGAGGAAGCTACCTAGGAACGAGAGTAAGATCTCAGGCAGGATCACCCACACCTATTTGCTAGCCAGCCCGAATCTCGAGGGCGAGATTCATCTTAAGGGGGGTAGGTTTGTAACATCTAAATTTTCCTAAATTAGGATGTTATTAGATCATTCATATGCATATCATATTTTTATTGCATTATTTGTTTTTCTGCAATATTCGAATCATTATGCAACTCAAGGCAAGGTATTGGAGTGGAGATAACATGACTTCTCCCCTGTTTAAAAATGTTCATAATGTGCATAATATTATTTTCAGTTCATTTGATATGTTCTAGTAATTATTTATTGAAATTTTCAAAATATTTTATTTGATTATATTATTGATGTTAGAGTGGCCTATTGCATCAAAATTATTTGACAAAATTGCATTAGTGTTGGAACTAGTGTTCCTGTAGTTTATAGCTGTAGAGCTACTTTTCCTGTGTGTCTAGGTATTTTTATTTAGAATTTATACTGTGTATTTTATTTTATTTATTTTGTTCTGCTGCTGTAGTTTTTGTTTTAAAAAAACACCAGCCGGCCAGCCAACGCCGCGGCCCAGCTCCCGCCGCCGCAGCCCACTTCCCGCGAAGAGGTACGCAGCAGCGTCACTCGCACCCAACCCGCACCCGATCCACCTCGCCTCCAGCCACTGACCGTGGGCCCCGCGCCGCTTTCTTCTTCCCCGAGTCGAACACGCACGCACCGCGCGCACAGCCAAGGCAAACCCGAGTCGAGGTCGCACACCCGAGCCGCCCCGTGCACGCCCGAGATATCTGGTGCGTGCCCAAGAGCCCGACGAACCCCCGCACCCCTTCCCCGATCCTCCCTATTGCCGCACGCACGAGCTAGGGCGAAACGCATCTCACCCAGAGCTCCGCTATCCCCCGCCGTTCACCGGAAGATTGCACCGCCGTAAGAACGAGCAGAGTTGCACCGCCTACTCCGTTCGACCCCTCTATCTTCCGCGCACCCGTTTGACACTTTGGCCTTGCCCAACTCGCAGCGGAGCGAGAGGATCAACCCCGCCCAACTTTGCTGGAGCATGCCACTTTTCCGTCGCCGTCGTCGTCAGCAGAGGTCGAACCAGTCAACGTTTTCACCACCACCGCCCTGCCACTCGAAGCTGCATCCTCCCGTCACTTCCCCATCGCCGGAGAGTCGCCGGAGGAGCGCCCCCGCCGACGCCCGAAGCTGCCGCCATTTTCCTCTGTAAACGGTGAGCACGCCGCACAGGAGGTTTTTCGGCCAACCGCCGGCTGCCACGTTTCACTGCTACAGTGCACGCACAGGAGTTGCTACAGTTCAGGAGTTTTCTGCTGCCTTTTGTTTCTTTTCCAGATTTTCATCCAAATTTCAATTTGCTATAACTCTTAGTATATTTGTCCAATTTAGGTGTTTCTTTTTCCTATGCACTCAAAAAAATCAGCACATTGTCACAGTAACAGCTTTGCACATGTTTGCACTGTGCAAATTTGAATTCGTTTGAATTTGAATTAAACTTTCCAAAAGGCGTATCTTTCAAACCGCTTATCGAATTCAAGACATTCTTTTTGCGTTGTGAGCGAAGTGCAATTTAGGTGATGTTAAGCTTCTGTTTTGAGTTTTAAAAATGGTTTTCTTGTTGTTGGTTTTGTTTTGGTTCTATTTGTGTTCCGATGATTGATTTGTTGAATTGTGTGAAACGTGTAGATTGTGCGGAGTGCGACGCGAGCTATTGTCAGAAGTGTGACTTTCTGAACCAGAACCAAGGCAAGTTACATGTTGATCATCCTTTACCTATTGTTTTCTATGCATGTAGTTATATCACACTATGAATATATGCATGTATAGGTTTACTATATTACTTTACTATATTGTTGAGCTATCTCCCGTCATTGCAGATCGTGGTAGTTGTAGTTGCTATGCTTTGTAGAAGGGGGTGGTTCGTGTATTCATTGAGCTTATGTGAGGATTATATATGTAACAATTTGAGTAGTAACTCAGGATTTAATTCACCTCTAGGCAGAATTGGTATTGCTAGGGTGGTTTCAAGAACATCATGGTTTATACCCTCTGAATGTAAGTGGACGGCCGCCCAGGCTCAAAAAGATCAGACAGACTTAGTGACTAGTAGCTTCCATGTGCGACCACTGGCTAAGTGGGCTCTGGCTTAGTTTATCAGTTGTGGAACCCTTACCCGGATGTGCCAGCAGATGTAGATATAATAGTTGGGATGGGCCTCCTGTTGGGACTAGGGGACTGCTTCTGAAAGACTTTGTCTCAATCTTCGGGTTGGGTCCAGTGGGTAAAGCGTACTAAACTCTGCAGAGTATTAAAAACTAATCATGATTAGTCATGCCCCCGTTTATGGGTAACTTTGAGCGACTATGCCATTACAGTTGTTGGATGATCTTGACAGATGTGACACTTAATAATATTTGTGGGAAACTTAATAAAAGGGTAGGTTGGAGTTGATTTTTGCCAACTCAACCTTGTGTATTTAATTGTAGTAATAAAAGAACTAAATAAAAATTTGACTATTAGGTAGTTATGAGGACAAAATCAGCTTTCTGCAAAAATAAACCCTCAAACCTTCCTTTTGATATACTATGCATGTACATGTAGGTCTGCTTTATTATTACTCCTGTGTAACTTGCCAATACATTCCAAGTATTTACCTATATGGCTGCAACGTCTCATGTTGCAGGATATTCAAACGAAGAGTAAGGTACCGTTAGGGTCACGAGTCTGCACTCAACATCGCCAGTGGGCTATGATGGGACTCATCGTTATTTTCTGCTACTTTCCGCTGTTTGATTGAATAAAGCTAGCCAAGTGCTATGCAGATTGTTTTATTTTATATATTCTGGATCATACGATGTAATAAATGATGCACTTGCTATTCTGGTATTCATCTATATTGTGTTTGCTGGCGAGTTCGATCCAGGGACTAGCACGGTAAGCATAGAGACTCAAATCCTTCGAGGTTTGGTCGCTACAGTTCTGTGGCCTTGAAACCTGGGAGATCATCATCATTTCTTCTCCCAAGTGCCTTATAATTCTCAAAACTTTCCCAAGATCATGCCATTTCCATTCTGGCCCAAATCCATAATTCTCTTTCTTGGGGAAAAATCATTTTATATTAAAGGAATAACCTCAAGTGCCCTAGGTTGTGAAGCAACCTATATTTTTGTCCATCCAAAAATTGCCAAATAATTTCCATAATTTCTTTGGGTCATATGTTGATCAAATATGCCCAAACATTCCTGTCCTAGCCCAATAATAATTCCCCAATATTCTTTTTTTCTATTCTATCCAGAATGGCATTTTGTGAAGGAAGTGCCATTTATCTTATCTTCTTTGCTCCCATACTTTTTGGTCAAGCTTCTACATCCAAATCATTGCCTCATGCAAAAATTCAGCTTCATTCGCCTAGCCAACTTCCCTCAATGATTTTTCAAAGTTTTTGTCAAACAGATACCATTGTGAAGGAAGTACTAGCTAGGAGTATCCAAATGAGTTGAAATTTTGCATGCCTCTTCATGTGCTCATATAGTTTCCCTCCTCCAAATTTCAGCCCCATTCAATTATTTATGTGAGCACAGGACAAAATCTTTGTTTCTATCCAATTTTTCACTTAGTGAAGAAAGTATATTTTATATTGCTTCATTTTGGTAGAGAATTTACCAGGGCATTCTCACAGTTATAAAACCTTTCTCCACCAATTTTGGGATCAATTCATGGAGCTAATATTGCTCTAGAAGTTTTGCAAGTTTTTGGACAAAGAGGATGTTTGTGAAGCAAGTGCCATTTTGGCTTGTCCAATTGGTATGAAAATTTTACAGCATCTCTACATGTCAAAATCATAATGCCTGGCCAAATTTCAGCTCAAGTTGATACTCCATGTGAGTGCACTTTCCCGATCAAGTTTCTGGACCAATTTTGCAGTTACAAAGCAACCATATTGTTTTGTAGTCCAATTATCCTAAAACTCTCCAGGATTGTAGTCCTTCCTTAGTTAATCGAAAGAATTCCTTATTTGACACTGTTTTAAATTTTGTTTCCCTATTTAACATCGAAGAAATATTTCTTCCCTATATAACACCAACTTTAAATTTTGTTCCCAATATAACACTTCGGTACATTTTTTGACCTAATGATGTTAAATGACATGTGAAATGACAAGTTTACCCCTGGCACTAGAAGGACCTAAGTCAGGTCAAAGTCATTCTCATTGGCTTCACCCAGCCCACAATCCGCTTGCACAAGAACACCGATGTTGGAATTAAACCCAACTCGTCTGTGTCCGTGTCTTGTACGCATACATGTGTAAGCGAGAGTTTGATACTCTGAAAAGGCTAGATTGTGTTGGCAGCTGATATATACGTACACTGAACCGTGACCCCAATCAGAAATACTAGCAATTAAAAATCCCAAGGCACGATACGGTCAAAATAAAAATAAAAAAACCCAAAGGCACGACACGGTCGTTTTGTAATCAACTCGACGTGTCCTCATATTGTTCGCGTGTGTCGTGTGCGTGTTTCATCGAGTCGATCCATCAAGCAAGTAAGCCGGCGGCCATGTTGTTTTATACGTGCGTTTGCTGTGTGCAAGCTAGCTTAAGAAATCCATCCAGTAGGGAGTTAGTTGTTTGGTACTCGTACGTGTGATCTCTTGGAACATGACGCCATTCTGTTACACTAACCATGGATTCCACCCTTAAATAGGACACCAAAATAAATAAAAGAACTGAAATAGATGTATGAGGGTAGAATTGTCATTTCATGTGTCATTTAACATTTTTTGCACAAAAAATAGATGAAAGTGTTATATTGGGAACAAAATTTAAAGGTTGTGTTAGAGAGGGAAGAAATATTTTTCCAGTGTTAAATAGGGAATAAAAGTTTAAGCCAGTGTTAAATAAGGAATTCTCTCTAGTTAATCACCCCAGACAACTCCATTGACCCCGATTAATTCCCTGTTGATCAGCAGTGCACAGCCAAGTTTTATACAACAAACTTTCAGTGAAGCCTCACATCCCACCTTGGTTTCTTTTGCTGATCTATCAACTCCCACAGCCTCCCTGATGGAAGGACTACTCACTGGACATAAATTAGCAGCCTCTTGCGTCCCCTCCTTGCCATGTCAGGCGGTGACCGCATGGATTTTTGTGTCTGCGTGCTTTGGCTGCAGCAAACGCGCTCTACGCGACTAGACTCATCGGGCAGCTCTGCCTCGACGGTTTCCTTGCGTCCGAGCGTGCCGACCTAACTCCCCGAGCCTCACCCGTCTCCCTCGACCCTCTGCCCCCCCGAAACATCCTCACCAGTGCTAGTGGCCACGCGCCCATGAGAGCACTGTGTTCGACCGACTCTGTTCGCTCCCCGTCCTCTTCCTCCGGCTCCCCCTTGGCTCCTGCTGCACCGTGACCTTCAACCGCTCCTCCTCATCGTGATCTCTATCGGTGTCAAAACCGACGGATCTCGGGTAGGGGGTCCCGAACTGTGCGTCAAGGCCGGATGGTAACAGGAGACAAGGGACACGATGTTTTTACCCAGGTTCAGGCCCTCTTGATGGAGGTAATACCCTACTCCTGCTTGATTAATATTGATAATATGGGTAGTACAAGAGTAGATCTACCACGAGATCAAGGAGGCTAAACCCTAGAAGCTAGCCTATGGTATGATTGTTGTATATGGAGTTGATGTCCTATGAACTACCACCCTCTGGTTTATATGGACACCGGATAGGGTTAGGGTTACACAGAGTCGGTTACAATGGTAGGAGATCTTGAATATCCGCATCGCCAAGCTTGCCTTCCACGCCAAGGAAAGTCCCATCCGGACACGGGACGAAGTCTTCAATATTGTATCTTCATAGTCCTGGAGTCCGGCTGAAGGTATAGTCCGGCTACCCGAACACCCCCTAATCCAGGACTCCCTCAGTAGCCCCCGAACCAGGCTTCAATGACTATGAGTCCGGCGCGCAGATTGTTCGGCATTGCAAGGCGGGTTCTTCTCCAAATCCTGTGTACCTGTAGGAATAACATCCGATTTTTGTAATGTAGCGCTCCTCGACTCCCACGCCCAATAATGGCCGTCTTCCATGTGTCAAACGAATGCGAAAAGCCAGGGCGTTTTTACATCCACGCCCCTAGACATATAAACAAGCCGCCTATTTAACGGGATGGGGATTTAGGTCCAAACCACATCTTCTCCTCTCCGCGAGTTATCATCAGAGCACTTCCAGCAAAGGTCCATTCCAACATGACCAGCCGTTGCAGCTCCTCCCCTCGCCCCTTCGGTCCCAAACCCGGGGACTGGGAGAGTTGCACCATCCTGCATAGCAAGCTAGTGTCGCTTCAGGCCAAGGGATTTCTCCCTCAGGCATACATGGTCCCGGTCCGAGCCGGTCTCGCCACCTATAATGGCGGAAAACAAGCGGAGAGCACCCCCAATCCTTCTAAATGAGAGCGGGTGTGCCTCGTCCCCTATCTAATAAGGGGACTGGGGTTTCCAATTCATCCATTTCTCCACGGGCTTCTAGTTCTACGGCCTCCAGCTGCACAATCTCACGCCCGCCTCCGTATTACATATTGCGGGTTTCGTCGCCCTTTGCGAGCTATTTTTAGGCGTTGAGGCTCATTTCGCGCTGTGGAAGAGGTTATTCTGCCTGGTGCCCCATTCTCGAGAGGGGTCTATATACCAAGTGGGCGGAGCCGAAGTATGGCGCATCGCTGGGACCGGATACCTATCTGGAACCCCAAAGAAGGCGTCCGAGGACTGGCCTTCGGAATGGTTTTACATAGATGACGTCCCGCTACCGGACCCTATCCGGGTCGGTCTCCCTAAGTTCAACAGTGCCCCATTGAAGAAACGCTTGAGCTGGCGTCTGCGGAGCTCTCAGAAAGAAAGCGACAGAGACGTCCTTTACCTGATGGGCCGGATAAGATTGTTGACTCATTCCGGACTAACCATGATTGGAGTCATGGCTGCATGCATTATGCGGGGGGTGCAGCCGCTTCAATATAGAGGCCACCCATGTGGGATTTCAACGGGGAGGATGACGCCACCCGTTACGGTTGTAAGGGGCCGGCCTCAGCTGTCACCCTAGTAAAGATCTTATCCTCTTTGTACAAGGGAGAAAAGGAGGAATTCCTCCGCGTCAATCCGCAGGCCGGATTTACTATGTACAATCCTCCAAGTTGGGTAAGTGAATAATTGCGCTTGCCTGTTTGTTTTATACTCCGACGGTTAGATATGTAGTCTAACGACTTTAGTGCAGGAACTGCGACAGGAGGTAAAGGATATAAACAGCCGCCCTCCACAGCCCGAGGACCTAGAACGGTCCCTCGATCCGGACTCCGAAGAGGACCCGGACATATCGGTGGAGCTTATCGACGGGGTGTTCCATCAGCTAAGCAAGGACAATACCTTGGTAGCCATCACGGCTGATTACCCAGGGTTAATCCCGGCCTCCCAGGTGACAGAAACCAGAGTCTCATTCCCTTGAGAGAGATTCCACTCTCACGTATTCCGGTGTTTCTGACGACAACCATGTTTTGCAGGGGAGATTTCCAAGGCAGGAGGCCGAACCTGCGGCTGCTAGCCAACGAGGGGCCGCAGGACCCCGTGGGGCAAAAAGGAATGCAGTCCGGACTAAGATGCCGGCGCAAAGGTATAGCGCACCCTCTGTTTCCCTGGTGTTATTCTGTCAGGGCATATTAACGTTCGTGCTATCTTCAGAATGAAGAGACCTCGCCGGACTACATCCGGAGAGGTTGCCAATCGCGCCCCCACCAGCCAGGCTCCAACGTCTGGCCAGGAAGCGGAGGCGAGCACAAGGCGCGCACTGGACGCACCGGACAGGCTATCTGCCACAAATTCTGAAGTGGAGAGTGCCATGAACCACAGGCGTCGCCGAATAGTTCTACGTGACGCTTGTTTCTCCCAAGAGGGTTTAGATGCCTTTAATTCGGGAGATGCGTACCTCCGTGCCACTCAAAATGGTTTAGCCAGAGCCACGGAGCAGTATGTAAAAGACATACAGGTAAGAAAATTTTGGTCAAATATAGATATACCAGTAGCCCCCGAGACTTGAAACAGTTAGAGCAACTGATTTAAGGATCATTTAATAAGCAGGTTCTTACAGAGAAGAATACCGTACTATCCCAAGAGCTGGAAAAGTGCAAGGCCCAACTAGAGGCCGCACTAGCTGCAGGAGGGGAGCCCAAAGAGACCCCCTCAGGTAAGATACGCTTCGAAAGATTTGTATTGTGCGGTGTGGGTGCAAATCTGACAAATCATGTTGCAGATAGCGCCGGACTCGATCCGGAAAAGCACCAACTCTTACGCCGGCTAAAGGCCGGTGAGAGTACGTTGACAAAGGTGAGGCGAGAGAAGAATGATCTTCAGGATGCCAACACCAGGCTGGATGTCGAACTTAAAGATGTTCGTGGCCAGCTATCGGACTCCACGAGGGAGAATCAGCGGCTTCGACGCGGCATATTCGGTAGGTGCTTGAACGAACTTTGAAAAAAAAGAGTTCGGCGAGGAAGTTGACTAACAGAGTAATGTCTGTAGGTATGCTCACAGGTCGTCCTGCAGAGGAGATGCCCAGTTCTACGGGTGACCTTCTTCCCGAACTCATGCAACTGCACGAGCGAATTTGGCAGGCGATGCGAGGTGTTGCCCAAGCCTTTTGGCCTGCCCACTCCATGCCCGAGGGCCTTGGAGAGCTTGCGGAGAAGCTGAAGGGAGCTCGGCGGCGCTTCCGGTTGTGGAAGATATCGGCCTGCCGACAAGGCGCTAGGGAAGCCTGGGCCATGGTGAAGACCCGTTTTACGAAGTCTGACCCAAACCACATGGCCGAGGTCGGACCAGTGGGGCCTGACGGGAAGGAGCTCCCTGTGAGCTTAGTATACGGCCAAGTAGAGTTGGCCGCGAAGTATTCCCAGCAGGACTATAAATTAGACAGCCTGTTAGATGGTATAGAAGAGGAATACAATCAGTCAGAATGACTATGTAATTTTGAATTGACATGTGTAATGCCTTCTAGACGGATTGTAGATCGTTTGTCGTTGCCGACCTTTTCGCTTCAACCTCGGGACCTAACGGTCCGGAGTGTGTCTGAATACCATAGCGGTTATATAAGAACCGTGGTATGCGTGGAGACCAGGCGTAGGGGTCATTAGTGCTTTATCAGACAAGTGCCCAACTAGTTATGTTATATTACATGGTTAGTAAGAAACATCTTCCAGAGAGAATAGTTCCGTTAGGGGTTCCTTTCGCTGGGAGGCATGCCCTAAAGTGCATGTCCGGACTGCATAAAAAGACGCAGAAAAAAGCATCTAGGGGTGCATAAAATGAGTAAAAAGATCATCTTTTATCTCACCGACCGAATATTCCCTTAAGAACGCTAGCTTTCGGCTTCACCCAGTCTGAGGTACACATCCGGCTGACCCGGCAGTAACAATCGCAGAGGTGCTCCCTTTACCGCCTAGCCAAACAATCGGGATCGTAGGGGTAAGCACAGGAGCCAGGCAACCCAGCTTGGCCAAAACTTAAGTCATATCGATGCATATAATGGTGAAGAAAAAGGTACATGCGGAAGTTTGACGCATGTGTTGGGCGTGAAGCCCGTATAAATAAGCTTCTGTTAAAGAAGCCCCCAGGTGTAATGAGCGCGAGTAGCGCATCGCTAGATGAGCCTTTGAGGGCTATAAAAGAAAAGAGGGGAAGGAGAGAAATGTAAGACAGAAAAATGCAAATAATGGACAGAGGAAGGAGACGAACACAGAGTCCGGCGCTAGGCATAGAATCTTTGGAGACGGGTGGCGTTCCACGGGTTCGGCTCGAGTCGGTTATCCGACGCGTCTCGCAAGCGGTACGCCCCGCCAGTCAGGACTTGGTCGATTATGAATGGACATTCCCACTTGGGCTTGAGTTTGTCCTTTTTCTTATCCGGCAGGCGTAGAACTAGTTCGCCAACATTGTAATTTTTGGCCTATACTTCTCTGCTTTGATATCTTCGGGCCTGCTGTTGATAAAATGCGGAACGGGCTTTTGCCACATCACGCTCCTCCTCCAGGGCGTCCAAGTTGTCCTGCCGATCGATCTCGGCTTCTCTTTATTCGTACATGCGCACTCTAGGTGAGTCATGAATTATGTCGCAGGGCAGAACTGCCTCTGCGCCGTACACCATAAAAAATGGTGTGTATCCGGTGGTGCGATTTGGCGTGGTCCGCAGCCCCCATAGCACGGAGTCGAGCTCCTCTACCCAGAGCATGTTAGATTCCTTCAGGGACCGCACCAGTCTGGTTTTAATGCCGCTCATGATAACACCATTTGCACGTTCGACCTGGCCGTTGGTTTGTGGGTGATAGACGGAAGCATAATCGAGCTTGATGCCCATGTTTTTGCACCAGAGTTTTACCTCGTCGGCGGTAAAGTTTGTACCGTTATCGGTTATGATGCTGTGGGGGACGCCATAACGGTGTACAACCCCGGATATGAAGTCTATCATAGGTCCGGATTCAGCCGTTTTAACAAGCTTGGCTTCTATCCATTTGGTGAATTTATCCACCATGACCAGTAAGTATTTTTTCCTATCGGTCCCACCTTTAAGGGGTCCGACCATGTCAAGCCCCCAGACCGCAAAAGGCCAGGTGATGGGTATAGTTTGGAGTGCGGTGGGTGGCATATGGCTTTGGTTGGCAAAAAGTTGGCAACCAGCGCATCGTTGGACTAGGTCCTGAGTATCTGCCCGGGCCGTCGGCCAATAAAAGCCTGTACGGAAAGCCTTGCTAACAAGGGACCGAGCAGCGGCGTGGTGACCACCGGGTCCGGCATGAATTTCAGCCAGAAGGTTCCGCCCTTCCTCTTCGGAGAAACACCTTTGAAGGACTCCGGTAGTGCTTTTCTTATAAAGCTCTCCCTCATGGACTCTATAGGCTTTAGATCGCCGCACTATGCAGCGGGCCTCGTTTTAGTCCTCCGTGAGTTCCTGCCTAGTAAGGTAGGCTAGGAATGGTTCTGTCCACGGGGTGATGACCGCCATTATTACGTGGGCTGAAGGTGTAATTTCATTGGCATAGCCTCCAATTGTGTCAGATTGTTCGGCATCGAGTGGTGCGGCTGGGTCCGGGCTGTTATTTGCGGGTTCCCCCTCCCATTCTACGGATGGCTTGAACAATCTTTCCAAAAAGATGTTGGGGGGGACTTCATCGCGTTTTGCTCCGATGCGTGCCAGGACGTCCACTGCTTGATTGTTTTCTCGGGCTATATGGTTAAACTCCAGCCCTTCGAACCGAGCTGACATTTTTAGGACGGCGTTGCGGTAAGCTGCCATTTTTAGGTCCTTGGCGTCGAAGTCTCCATTTATTTGGTATATCGCGAGGTTTGAATCCCCGCGTACCTCTAGGCGCTGGATACCCATGGATACTGCTATCCGGAGACCATGTAGGAGGGCCTCATATTCGGCTGCATTGTTGGAATCCATGTACATGATCTGGAGCACATATTGGACTGTGTCTCCTGTGGGGGACGTCAGGACGACGCCAGCCCCCAGTCCGGCCAACATTTTGGAGCCGTCGAAATGCATAATCCAGTTTGAATATGTGCCATACTCTTTAGGGAGCTCGGCCTCCGTCCATTCTGCGACGAAGTCGGCCAAAACATGCGATCTAATAGCTCGACGTGGCTTATAGGTTATATCGAACGGGAGAAGCTCGATGGACCATTTTGCAATCTGGCCCGTTGCGTTGCGGTTGTTGATAATATCGTTGAGTGGTACTTCCGAGGCTACTGTTATGGAACACTCTTGAAAGTAGTGTCATAGCTTCTGGGATGCCATGAATACCGCGTATGCAATCTTTTGATAATGCGGGTACCGTGATTTGCATGGAGTGAGGACAATGGATACGTAGTAGACCGGCCTTTGAAGGGGGAATTTGTGTCCATCCGTTTCCCGCTCGACAACAAGCACTACGCTGACAACTTGATGTGTTGCTGCAATGTACAATAACATTGGTTCGCCGGTGTTCGGCGCGGCCAGGACTGGGTTTGTTGCCAATATGGCTTTTATTTCATCAAGTCCGGCCGTGGCGGCCTCCGTCCACTCGAAGTGTTCGGTGCGCCGAAGGAGGCGATAGAGGGGTAGTGCCTTTTCTCCCAAGCGGGAGATGAAGCAACTTAAAGCCGCCATGCATCCGGTTAATTTTTGTATTTGTTTGAGGTCCTTTGGGATATCCAATTGTGACAAAGCTCGGATCTTGGCTGGATTTGCTTCAATTCCTCTACCGGATACAATGAAGCCCAAGAGCTTTCCGGATGGAACGCCGAAGATGCATTTTTCCGGGTTGAGCTTGATGTCATATTTTCGGAGGTTATCGAATGTAAGCCTCAAGTCGTCTACTAGAGATTCGACATGTCTTGATTTGACGACCACATCATCCACATACGCCTCCATTGTTTTGCCGATCTGATTTGCCAGACATGTCTGGATCATGTGCTGATATGTTGCGCCGGCGTTTTTCAGCCCGAAGGGCATTGTGTTGAAGCAGAATGGGCCGTATGGTGTGATGAATGTTGTTGCGGCTTGGTCTGATTCTGCCATCTTGATTTGATGGTATCCGGAGTATGCGTCGAGGAAACACAACGAGTCGTGTCCTGCGGTGGAATCGATAATTTTATCGATACGGGGGAGGGGGAAGGGATCCTTTGGGCAAGCCTTGTTAAGGTCTTTAAAATCGACACACAGGCGCCAGGATTTGTCCTTCTTTGGTACCATCACCAAGTTTGCTAGCCAGTCCGGATGTTTTATGTCTCTAATGAATCCGGCCTCCAATAGCTTGGCTAGCTCCTTTCCCATAGCCTCTCTCTTGGGTTCGGAAAAACGCCAAAGGGCTTGTTTGATAGGTTTGAATCCTTTTAGGATATTTAAGGTGTGTTCGGCCAGCCTGCGTGGGATCCCTGTCGGAGTAAATAGCCATGGGTAGCCTAGCCGGCTCCCCCTGGCCCTTCTGAAAAAATTACGAGCCCGTCCGGCTCTCAAGAATCCAAGACATGGGGCCGCCTTCCCCTTGCCGGCTGTCACCCAGGCCGGCATTCGGAAGGTGGCCCGACTTTAGCCCTCATGAAGAAAGCCATGGGAGGGCCGACTTCGAGAAGCCGGTCACGAGGAGGCCGACTCCAAGAAGCCGGCTCCCACAGAGCGGTCGGGACCGTACCCTCAAAGTTTGCATCCACCTAGCGGCGATGTGACCGGGCGTGGCTACAGTGAATCCTGCCTCCCCCGAATCCCGGAGCACGCCTGGCACAGTGCGCCATACGGAGTGGGCATGACCCGTCCGGCGTGACACTGTTGCCATGCTGACCCTGGTGTCACCCACGACGGGCCGCCAGCGCGGCCCACAGATGGTGGGCCCCTTCGGGCAGAGAGACACCCGAAGGCGGCCACGCCTCCCCCCAGTCGGCCCAAGACAGAGTCGGCTCCCCGCAGCCGGCTTGCCGCCTCCCTCGAAGGAGATGCCTCATTAAGGAGACAAGACGCGGTGAGGCTACAGCGATCGCCCGACGGGCGGCGGCACTATAGCCGCGCCTACCACGACGAAGCCCATGTCACCAAGATAGAGCAACAGTGATCAGCCGCCGACCAGGTCCTGGACAGTGGGGCCTTCCTATCGGCCAAGGGGCCGGCAGCCGACGGGACCCACCAGTCGGTGGGCCCCAGCAGCCGGCGCAGAAGCCAGCGAGCGCAGTCACAGACGGCTGGGCCCCGCGCCCAGTCGGATTACCATTGTACCCCTGGGGGGTAGGCCTATATAAACCCCCCGGGGCACCCATGCAAAGGGTTCGACCCCCTGCTAGTTCTAGACACCACACGAGGAGAAGAAGCAAGCTAGCCGCGCCCTTCTTCCTCCTCCCACCAAACAGCTCAAGGAGCATTGTGTAGTCACTTATCCATCTAGTGATCATGCGGAGACCCCGCAGAGCAGCAGTAGGGGTGTTATCTCCACGGAGAGCCCCGAAGCTGGGTAAGATTCGCCGGCGTGCATGTCTTCGCCTCATCCCATTTCCAAGCACCGGCGATGTCTTACTGGCTCCCACAATGATAAGCCACCCGTTGGCATATGTCGCACCTACCACCCGACATTTGGCACCCACCGTGGGGCCAGGTGCACCGTCATCCGGAGACCTGTTCTGGACGGGAACCCTCTTCCTCCCCCGCGAGCGTAGCCAGCCCGACACGCCCGATGGTGCTTGCCACGACGCGCTGCAAGGCGTCACCAACGCCTGCGCAGCGAGCAACCTCGCTGATCTCCTCGACAAGACCTTCATCTCCGATGAGCTCGCCTCCGATGCGGGCACTGACCACCTCGCCAACCTCCTCAGCCAGCTCCATGTCTCCAGCGAGCCCGCTGTGGATCTGGAGTCGGTTGGCTCCACCGATCCGATGCCTGTCGACTCCGACACGGCCTCGATCGACACCTTCCCCACCAACGTCGCGATCTACAACGACCCGCTTCCCCGAGCCGGTGGCTGCGACGCCGTCACCACCGAGGTGATGGTCATCGGCCACGACGGTGCTGCCGACGAGAGCGCCCACGACGCCCCGCACGCAGTGGCCCACGACTTGTCCACCCCCCTCCCAGCTGATGCCGACGACGAAGCACTGGAGGCGCGCTGCCTCGCCGTCCTCGCAGAGGGCCGGAGGCTGGCTTCCGTGAGACGCCTCACTGAGGCCTACCAGCGCGAAGCCGACAGCGCCACCTTCGGCACGCCGGCCCCGGGCGGGCCAAGCAGGGCCGGCATTGTCAAGCAACGCGGCGCCGTCATCGCTGACACGCTGGGAGTTGACCGCCCAGTCTACGCCACTCCACTCGAGAACCTGCGCACCGCCCAGGCGGCCGTAGACGAGCTGGATGGACTGGGGGCCGAAGAACTTCCCCACATGGCCCGATGCATCCAGCAGATGATCGATGCAGCCGCGTAGCGGCACGAAGCCGACGCCCGCGCGGAAAGCCCTCCTCCGCACCGAGATCACGGCGTGACGTCCCAGACACCGACTGCGGGCAGAGACCGCGCGCGACGCGAGAAAGAGAGGGCTGCCAGCCGAAGCCAAACCCGAATCTCCATCGAGCGAGACGCGGACGGCCATCCCCGAGCCATGGAATGGCGGGGCAACCCGCCTCCGCCTCGACCCCGTGGAGAAAGATATCCCACCCCGCCGCCAGTGGTACACCCGACTCTCAGCGGCCGACTAGGTCGCCGCGAAGGAGTCGGCGAGAACGACGCCCGCCATCGGATCGACCGCCTGGCGCGATCCCTAGCGCTGGAAGAAGAAGACAATGTCGGTCCGCCTTGCTTCGGCCCCCGCATCCTCGACGAGCCCTTCCCCAAAGGGTTCTCGCTCCCGAGAGACATGCCCAAGTACAACGGCTCCGTGAAGCCGGAAGATTGGTTGATCGATTACTCCACGGCGGTTAGCATAGCCAACGGCAACCGGCGCGTTGCCATGAAGTACGTGCCCCTCATGCTGCAAGGCATGGCATGGACCTGGCTCAACAGCCTCAAACCGCGCAGCATCAACAGCTGGCTGGATTTCACCGAAGCTTTCATCCGCAACTTCACCAGCACCTACAAGCGGGCTCCCAAGCCCAGACAGCTCTCCTTGTGCGTACAAGGCCCCGTCGAGTCCACTCACGACTACCTCGCGCGTTGGGCCGAGCTCCGCAACTCTTGCGAAGGGGTGCACGAGGTGCAAGCCATAGAATACTTCACAGCCGGATGCCGAGAAGGCACCCTCCTCAAGCACAAGCTCCTCTGCGAAGAGCCGACTACCCTCGACGCGCTTCTGGACATAGCCGACAAGTATGCCACCGCCGACTCCTCGATGAAGACCGAGCTTCGGGTAGACGCGTCCGGAAAAGTACTCAACCCGGCGCCCAAGACGCCGGCTGGGGATTCCGGCCGACACCACACTCGAACGACCACAAGCGCAAGGGTCCCGCGCCGCCTCCCGCCAGTCAGTAGGTGGCCACAGTTGAAGACGTGCCGCCTAAAGGGCGGCCCGCGCCCAAGAAACCCAAGGGCGGCCGGCCGGCTTGGCAGCCGGCCTTCTCCTACGAACAAACTATCGACGCCCCGTGCAAGTTCCACAGCGGCGCGAAGCCGTCCAACCACACAACCCGGAAGTGCCATTGGCTCACCCGAATCTCTAAGGGCGAGGGGCTCGTGCCGCCTCCGCTTGCTGACCCGCCGCCTCCGGCCCCGCCGCCTCCGGCCGCTCGGCTCGCAGTTGGAGCCGTGCACGACGAATTCCCCTACGAGCAAGCAACCTACATCGTCTTTACAAGCCAGCCCGAAGACCGGCGCAGCAAACGCCGAGAGCACCAGGAAGTCAGCATGGTCGCTGCCAACCCAGCCGGACACATGCATTGGTCAGAAAAGCCCATCAGCTGGAGCCGGGCCGACCATCCAGAAGTGATGCCGTCTCCCGGCTCTTATGCATTGGTCCTGGAAGCCACCCTCGTGACGGACAGGCGCGCTGCCCGCTTCTCCCGTGTGTTGATAGACGGCGGGAGCAGCATCAACATCCTGTACCGTGACACCCTGGGCAAGCTAAATGTCAAGACGAAGCAGCTCATGCCCACTCGGACAGTGTTTCATGGCATCGTACCTGGCTTGTCCTGCGCCCCCATTGGCAAGATCAAGATCGATGTACTTTTTGGGGACAAGGAGCATTTCCGCCGGGAAGCGATCTAGTTTGAAGTAGTGGACCTGGAGAGCCCTTACCATGCGTTGCTAGGCCGACCTGCCTTGGCCAAACTCATGGCAGTTCCCCACTATGCATACCTCAAGATGAAGATACCAAGCACCAAAGGCGTCATCACCATAGCCGGCGATTACAAGAAGTCCTCTGAGTGCGCGGCAGCCAGCAGCCAGCTGGCCGAGTCCCTTGTGATTGCCGAAGAAAAGAAGATGTTGGGCCGAGTCGTGGCCATAGCCGGCAAGCAGTCGGCCGTGTCCCCTGATCCCAAGGAGCATGATGTTCAAGGATCTTTCCAGCTGGCCAAGGAGACGAAGAAGATACCTCTTGACCCCGAGCACCCAGAGAGGTTTGCCGTCATCGGGGCAAACCTGAACAGCAAATAGGAAGGCGAGCTCGTCGATTTCCTCCGTGAGAATCGGGACATCTTTGCATGGTCCCCCAAGGACATGCCGGGTGTTCCGAGGAAATTCGCCGAGCACAAACTACACGTCCGAGAAGACGCAAAGCCAGTCAAACAACCCCTTCGCTGATTATCGGAGGAGAAACACAGGATTGTGGGAGAGGAGATAGCCCGGCTTCTGGCAGCCGGCTTCATTATGGAAGTTTTCTTTCCAGAGTGGCTCGCCAACCCGGTCCTCGTGCTAAAGAAGAACAATAAGTGGCGCATGTGTATAGACTACACAAGCCTCAACAAGGCCTGCCCCAAAGATCCCTTTGCCCTGCCAAGGATTGACCAAGTGATAGACTCCAGAGCCGGATGCGAGCTGTTGAGTTTCTTGGATGCTTACTCAGGATACCACCAGATAAAGCTGGATCCGGACGACCGCCTGAAGACCGCCTTCATCACGCCATTCGGAGCCTTCTGCTACCTGACTATGACATTCGGCTTGAGAAATGCCGGTGCTACTTTTCAGCGTTGCATGCAGAAATGCCTCCTCAAGCAACTCGGCAGAAACGCTCACGTCTACGTGGAAGACATTGTGGTGAAGACGGAGAAGCGCGGCACCTTGCTGGGCGACCTCAAGGAAACGTTTGAGAACCTACGCCGGTTCCAAATCAAGCTCAACCCCGAGAAATGCGTGTTCGGAGTGCCAGCCGGCCAGCTCCTAGGCTTCCTGGTCTCCGAACACGGCATCGAATGCAACCCGGTGAAGATCAAGGCCATCGAGAGAATGGAGATCCCCACCAAGCTTCGAGACATCCAAAAGTTCACCGGATGCTCGGCCTCCTTGAACCGCTTCATCAGCCGGCTCGGAGAGAAAGCTCTCCCCCTCTACCGCCTCATGAAGAAGAGCACTCACTTCGAGTGGAACGACCAGGCCGACCAAGCTTTTCATGAGCTGAAGAAGAGGCTGGCCACGCCGCCTGTCCTAGCGGCGCCGACTGAGAAAGAGCCCATGCTCCTCTACATCGCCGCGACCAGCCGGGTGGTCAGCACCGTCATCGTAGTCCAACGCCCAGAAGAAGGCCGAGCCCAGCCGGTCCAGAGGCCGGTGTATTATCTGAGCGAGGTGTTGTCCGCTTCAAAGCAGAACTACCCGCACTACCAGAAGATGTGTTACGGCGTGTAGTTCACTGCCAAGAAGCTGAAGCCCTACTTTCCAGAGCACCCCGTCACGGTCGTATGCACCGCCGCGCTGGCCGAGATCATAGGCAGCCGGGACGCATCCGGCCGGGTGGCGAAATGGGCCATCGAGCTGGCCCCTTACACAATCTTCTACCAACCCCGCACCGCCATCAAGTTCCAAGCACTGGCCGACTTCCTCGTCGACTGGGCCGAGACCCAGTACCTTCCGCCGGCTCCCAACTCCACCCATTGGCGCATGCACTTTGACGGCTCCAAGATGCGCACCGGCTTGGGAGCCGGCGTCGTCCTTACCTCTCCCAAAGGCAACAAGCTCAGATACACGCTGCAGATTCACTTTGCCGCCTCCAACAACATGGCCGAGTACGAGGCGCTCATACACGGGCTCCGGCTTGCCAAAGAGCTTGGCATTCGCCGGATCCTATGTTATGGCGACTCGGACTTGGTGGTCCAGCAATCATCCGGCGACTGGGACGCCAAGGACGCAAATATGGCGAGCTACCACTTCCTGGTCCAACAACTCAGCGGATACTTTGAAGGATGCGAGTTCCTCCACGTACCGCGAGCCGACAACGAGCCAGCCGATGCCTTGACTCGAATAGGCTCTACTCGGCAAGCAATACCAACCGGCGTCGCTCTACAACGCCTCCTTAAGCCATTTATCAAGCCGTCTCCAGATTCCGATTCCATCTTCGTGCCGCCTGACCCCGACGCGGCCGGGTCCGGCTCGAAGAACCAAGCAGGCGACCCCAAGACTTCCGCAGCCGGCCCGGGGACTTCGGCAACCGGCTCGGGGACTGCCACACCCGGCTCAGGGACTGCGGTAGCCGGCCCGGGGACTGCACCAACACAACAGCCGGCGGCCAACTCCAGCATTTCACCACCCAGCCCGCCCACCCTGGTGGCAGTAGCCACATTGGCAGCAGGAGAAGTTGCGGCTCCGTCATGGGCTCAGGCCATCCTCAACTTCCTAGTAAACCAAGATCTGCCGGCTGATGAAACAGAGGCAAGACAAGTCCAACGTCGAGCCGGAGCATACACAATCGTCAACAGAGAACTCATCAAGCGCAGTGTCACTGGAGTCCTCCAACGGTGCGTCGAGCAAGAGAAGGGCATTGCAATCCTCAGAGACATTCACCAAGGAGAATGTGGCCACCATGCGGCTTCAAGATCACTCGTCGCCAAAGCTTTCCGCCATGGTTTCTTCTGGCCGACTGCTTCGGATGACGCCAAAGAATTAGTTAAATATTGCAAGGGGTGCCAACTCTACAGCTCCAAGCAACAGATGCCGGCTTCGGCACTCAAGACCATTCCCCTCACTTGGCCCTTCGCCGTTTGGGGACTGGACATGGTGGGCCCATTCAAGACGGCGCGCGGCGGCATGACGCATTTGCTCATCGCCGTGGACAAATTCACCAAGTGGATTGAGGCAAAGCCGATCAAGATGCTGAATGGGCCGACTGCTGTGACATTCATCGCAGACATAACAACTCGGTACGGCGTGCCACATAGCATCATCACCGATAATGGCACGAATTTTGCCAAAGGAGCCTTGGCACGCTTCTGCGCAGCCCAGGGTATCCGGCTGGACTTAGCGTCTGTCGCCCACCCGCAGTCAAACGGCCAAGTCGAGCGAGCCAACGGCCTCATCCTCTCCGGCATCAAGCCCCGACTGGTCGTACCACTAGAGCGTTCAGCCGGCTGTTGGCTCGATGAGCTGCCGGCTGTCCTCTGGAGTCTGCGCACTACACCAAACAAGTCAACCGGCTTCACCCCTTTCTTCCTTGTGTATGGTGCCGAGGCGGTGATCCCAACTGACATCGAGTTCGACTCGCCTCGTGTAACCATGTACACGGAGGCGGAGGCCACGGAAGCACGAGAAGACGATGTCGACCTGCTGGAAGAAAGCCGGCTGTTAGCCCTCAGCTGGTCTGTCATCTACCACCAGGGCCTGCGCCGCTACCACAGCCGGAAGGTCAAGCCAAGATCCTTCCAAGAGGGCGATCTTGTGCTTCGGTTGATCCAGCGAACAGCCGGCCAGCACAAGCTCTCAGCCCCTTGGGAGGGCCCCTTTGTCATCAGCAGAGACTTAGGCAACGACTCCTACTACCTGATCGATGCGCAGAATCCAAAGGCGCGAAAGAGAGACAACTCCGGCAAGGAGTCGGAACGACCATGGAACGCCAACCTCCTTCGAAGATTTTACAGCTGAAATGCAGTATGTATCACGCTAACTTTTGTACTAAGTACGAGACAAATAGGCGCCCCGAGGAGGGCTCGGGGACTGCCATCTTTTATCTATGAATGAAAAATATCATGCTTATGACCTTGTCATTTCATTTACTTGTTCCGTCCGGCACCGGGTTCGACTAGTCGGCTCGGGGACTGGTCAGACAAGTAGTGTGCCGTCTCCCAAGCCTTCTCTTGCCAAAAGTCGCAGTTCGAAGAACCGGCTGTCCGGCTGGCAAGAGTTAAGGGCAGGAACGGGCGCCCACACGAAAAACGACTAGGGACTAACGGACTAATATAACAAAAGCCGGTTTTTCACCCACCGCCGACTGGCTACTAGAGTAGCCAGCTGGTCGGTTTCCATTCACTTCACTTCAATCCAAGAAAGCTCGAGTACTTGCCTCCCCAAAGAGGGAAGGCGGCAAAGGAAAAAGCCTAAGGATAAAAAGCATACGCGAATGGAAACCAAACATGCACATAATAATAATATTTACATAAAAGACCTCCGAGAGGCCAGCATTCAACATAGTTTGGATACACCCCCACTGGGTGGAACTGCGAAAACTTAATAAAGATTGTTCAAAACACAACAAGCAGGAAAAATAAGGACGAGCCGGGCTGGTCGGCAGAGACGGTTGTGCCGGCTGAAGGAGCAGCCGGCTGGCGAACCTAGGCTTGATCACCGCCTCCCGCAGAGGGCGCGCTTCCACGCGCCTCGTTACTAGAGGCACGGTCATCTTGAGGCCAGCCGGTTGTTCCACTAGCCGACTCGACGTCTTCGCCATCCTCTTCTTCGTCATCCTCGCCTTCGTCGCTGGAGGCAATCTCCTCGGCCGAGTCTTCGCCCGCCGCCGGGTCCAGCCCGAACCACTCCTCCGGCTGGGCAACGCCATCATCATTGATTTCGGGTGCAAAGACACTGATGTCGGTGCACTCGGCGATCGTCGAAGCACGCTGGGCAATAGCTGGCCGAACCTCCTCCAGCTCCGCGTCGCCCTCCAGCTGCCAAGTGCGCAGCTGGTCCAGGCTCAGCCCTGGGTACCAAGCCCAAACAAACTCCAATGCCCGCCCGGCTCCAAGAAGGGCCGCCGACGCCTTCCAAGCTTCAAAGCGACCGACTGCGACCTCCAGCCAGTCGGCCGTCCGGCTTGGGGTGCGGGGGATCGTCTCGGAGGTCCGGCTTGGGATGAGCCGGTTGCAACTGCGCCTGGACAGCTAAGAGCTGCTCCTCAAGAGTCCGGTTCGCGTCCGGCGCGATGTTGGCCCCCGCCTGACAGCGCGCCTCGCGATGGGCCTTGATGCTTTGGGCGGCAAAGGCGGAGTAGCCGAGAAGGTAGTCTGCACAAGAAAATAAGCAGCAGCACAAGTTAGGCCAAAAACCAGGCGCCAAGGGGCGGGAGAGGAGCGAGGAAGGCGGCTTACCGTCGATCAAGTCCTCGATGCGGCCGAAGCCTTCATCCAGTGCTCGCCGGGTCTCAGCCCAGCTCGCCGCCTCGGTCTCAAACTCTGCCTTCAGGGCGGCCTCGCTATCCTGCGCTTTCTGCAGGGCCGCCTTGTGGCTCTTCTCTTGGTCAGCCAGCTTCTTGGCCAGGCGGTCACGCTCCTGGACCAAGGCAGCGTACTCGGCATCCTTGGTATGAAGGGCGGCCTTCGCTTCGCCGAGCTCCCTCCTCAAGTCGGCGTTGGCCCCTAAAAGCGCAAAAGACAAAAGAAAACCAATAAGGAAAAAGTCGTCAAGAAAAGATCCGACCCGACTGCGCAGCAGTCGGTCCGAATCTCGGGGACTACACCCAGTGGGTGCACTGACGCGCCCCCACAGGAGAAAGACAAGATCAAGCACTTACTTCGGCTGTTGGCCAGGTCGTCGGTCTTCCGACCCAACTCCTGAGCCTGGGAGTTGAAGGCGGCGGCACGGGAGTTATGATATTCCTAGAAGTTCAGACAGGAAGCAAAAATAAGATAGTCGTCAAGAAAGATCCGACCAGACTGCGCAGCAGTCGGCCCGAATCTCGGGGACTACACCCAGTGGGTGCGCTAACGCGCCCCCACGGAAGAAATCAAGAGACCAAAGCGGCCAAGAAAGAAAAACTCACCCGGATGACGGCCCGCGTCGACAGGAACTCCTGGGTGTACTGCTACAGCAGGACGGCCTGAGCTTGAAGCCGACTCCGGACCTCTTGAGCCGCCGGATTTAGCTCAGTAGTCCCCCGCTAGGAGTCCACTCGGACGTGGCGGTGCTGGCCGTCTCCAGAGCCTCCGCCGACTGATCGGCGCCCACGACTCGGCGCGACTCCGGCGGAGCGGCGCCTCCCCCTGCCCGCCGGCGCGTCACCGGCTGCACCTCGAGGCTAGCTCGGTCCTCCGGCTCACCCCCGGCCGGCTCCTCTGGCACCGCCGACGATTGGCCGCCTTGGCCCGCTCCGGTTGGTGCTGTTGGCGGCGCTCTCCTCGCGAAGGCCACGGGGTCCTCCCCCCTCTCCATCAGCAGCGGGTCTTGGACGATTTCCTCCGCCAAAGGCAGTGGGGTGTCAGGGGCCACGGCTCGGAGGGGAATGGCGAGTAGCGGAGGCTGGTTGCGCGAACCCTCCGCCTCCGTCTCCGCGGTCGCCGCCTCCTCCTGGGCCTTGGCTGTCGCGTCGGCCCGCTCCCTCGCCGCCTGGGCGGCCGCTTTCTCCGCCGCCTCGCGCTCCTCCTGCGCCTCACGGGCGTTCCGCTCTGTGGCCTCCCTGAGGTCGGCGCGGGGGTCCACGCGGCGGGAGCTCGAAGACCCTCCAGTCGGCCCGACTACGGAGGCGCCGGGACCCCGCTCAAGGGAAAGCGGCGCCCTGTCCAGCAAGCGGGAAAAAGTTAAGTAGAATTTTCGAACAAGAGAGAATGATAAAGAGCATGCGACAAGGTAGTCAACGACTTACGCTGAGACCGCCTGGGGCTGCTTCACCGCCTTGCGGAAGCGGGCCGCTTTCGCGGCCGCCTCGTCTCGCTTGGTCGCTGCGGTGGAGGCTTTGGACTTCTTCGGCCGACTGTCGAAGAGGATCGACGCGGCCCGGCATTTCTGTGCGCCGCCGCTGGCAGCCAGCATGGTGGATGAGCCCGCGCCTTGATGGCCGGTCGCCGGCTGGCGACGCGGGGCGACTTCGGCTTCGAAGTCATCCGGTCAGTCGTCGAAGCTGGCGGTGAGCCTTGTGCCTCCGGGCTCGGCGTCGTCCCCCACGACGGCGTCTTCCATGGCGGCCGCCCCCAAATCCGGGTCGTCGACGTCGTCCGCCGTGCGGTCGGGGGCATACTGGCGTTCTATCCCCGCTGCCCCAGTCGTCGGCGGGAGAAGGGGGTTCTGCTAAGAAGAACCGACTGATCAGAAGCCGGCCATCATAAAGCCGGCTACCAAACAGAAAGAAGAAAGAGAGGAAAACTTACCACGGGCGGAGGGTTGGCGCGAGAATACGGTGCCTTGCCGTATCGCCAGTCCTCGGCGAGCTTGCAATTGGAGATATAATTGACCATGTATGACACCTCCGCCTGAGGCATCTCCCTGGTGCTCAGCCGGCTTGGGTCGAAGCGGCCGCTCATCTGGCACATCATGTGGGGCCGGTTTTGGAGAGGAGATATCCGGCGCTCCACGAAGGCGGCCACCAAGTCGGCCCCGCTCAGACCTTCCGACTGGATCATCACCCGAAGCCGGGAGACGGCAGCGTTCCCGGCCTGAGACAATGACCGGGACCGGAAACTCCATGAGGGCTGCCTCCCAGCCGGCGGGCCGGCTACGTAAGCCGGCAGGTTGACGAGGTCTCCTTGCTCGGCGACGTTCTTCACGTAGAAGTATGACTTCTGCCAGATCTTCACCGACTGGATCAGGGGGATGGGCGGGAACGGGTTGTTCTCGCCCGCCCTCCTCATGGCGATGAAGGCCCCGCAGGGGGCGGGCACGCCTGCGACGACAGTGCCGAGTTTGCTCTGGAAGAACTCCCCCCAGAGCTCCAGCGTGGGGAGCATCCCCAAGAAACCTTCACAGAGGGAGACGAAGGCCGACAGCAGCATCACCGCATTGGGTGTGAGGTGATGCGGCTAAAGGTTGTAGAACTCGAGGAAGGAGCGCAGAAATCCACTCGCCGAAAGGCCGAAGCCGCGCAGGAAGTGCGAGCGGAAGACGACCCGCTCGCCCTCCTCCGGTGCCGGCGAGATCTCCGTCTCTGGCGCCAGGCGGACCCGCACGAGGTTGGCGTCGGGCAGGCGCCGAGTCTCGCGGAGAAACTCCACATGGTCTTCATGGACGTTGGAGCCGTCCCACGAGCTCGACAGCGCCATGGGAGCAAGACGATGTGGCGGCGCGGCGGCGCTGAGACAAGAGGCTGCGGCAGCAACGAGAGGAAGAAAGGAGGTCGAGAAGGGGCGGAGCGAGAGAGAGCGTGCGAACCTCTGTCGCTCCCCCTCCTCCCCCTACTTATAGGCTTGCGTGGCAGAGCCGAGGAGGCACGGCGTGGGGAAATGTGGGGATCGATCGTGCCCACTCCCCCACGCCCCGCGATTACTGTGCCATGATGGCGGGATAAAACCGCCGCGGGAAGGCGAGCGGTCCATGTGGGCCACGGAAGATCCGCGCTCGTACCAAGGCATGTGAGTGGCGGGCCCGGGCCTGCGGCGACGTCCCGTCGCGCGCGTGCGTTGGCAGGATTTACTCGCCACGTGGCCCGTGTTCCCGCCTGCGAGAGCCGGAGCTCTCTGAAGTCAGCGCGCACAAACGAAGCCGGCCCCGCAGGATAGGAAGCTGACTGACCTTCTCGTCCCCTTATCAGCCTCGAAGCTCGCTCAGCTTCGGGGACTACTGTCGGAGTAAATAGCCATGGGTAGCCTAGCCGGCTCCCCCTGGCCCTTCTGAAAAAATTACGAGCCCGTCTGGCTCTCAAGAATCCAAGACATGGGGCCGCCTTCCCCTTGCCGGCTGTCACCCAGGCCGGCTTTCGGAAGGTGGCCCGACTTTAGCCCTCATGAAGAAAGCCATGGGAGGGCCGACATTGAGCAGCCGGCCGCGAGGAGGCCGACTCCAAGAAGCCGGCTCCCACAGAGCGGTCGGGACCGTACCCTCAAAGTTTGCATCCACCTAGCGGCGATGTGACGGGGCGTGGCTACAGTGAAGCCTGCCTCCCCCGAATCCCGGAGCACGCCTGGCACAGTGCGCCGTACGGAGTGGGCATGACCCGTCCGGCGCGGCACTGTTGCCATGCTGACCCTAGTGTCACCCACGACGGGCCGCCAGCGCGGCCCACAGATTGTGGGCCCCTTCGGGCAGAGAGACACCCGAAGGCGGCCACGCCTCCCCCCAGTCGGCCCAAGACAGAGTCGGCTCCCCGCAGCCGGCTTGCCGCCTCCCTCGAAGGAGACGCCTCATTAAGGAGACAAGACGCGGTGAGGCTACAGCGATCGCCCGACGGGCGGCGGCACTGTAGCCGCGCCTACCACGACGAAGCCCGCGTCACCAAGATAGAGCAACAGTGATCAGCCGCCGACCAGGTCCTGGACAATGGGGCCTGCCTATCGGCCAAGGGGCCGGCAGCCGGCGGGACCCACCAGTCGGCGGGCCCCAGCAGCCGGCGCAGAAGCCGGCGAGCGCAGTCAGAGACGGCTGGGCCCTGCGCCCAGTCAGATTACCATTGTACCCCTGGGGGGTAGGCCTATATAAACCCCCCGGGGCACCCATCCAAAGGGTTCGACCCCCCTGCTAGTTCTAGACACCACACGAGGAGAAGAAGCAAGCTAGCTGCGCCCTTCTTCCTCCTCCCGCCAAACAGCTCAAGGAGCATTGTGTAGTCACTTATCCATTTAGTGATCATGCGGAGACCCCGCAGAGCAGCGGTAGTGGTGTTATCTCCACGGAGAGCCCCGAAGCTGGGTAAGATTCGCCGGCGTGCATGTCTTCGCCTCATCCCGTTTCCAGGCACCAGCGATGTCTTACTGGCTCCCACAATCATAAGCCACCCGTTGCATATGTCGCACCTACCACCCGTCAATCCCTGGCATGTCTGAAGGGTGCCAGGCGAAAATGTCCCAGTTCTCTCATAGGAACTCCCGTACTGCGGCGTCTACATCAGGGTTCAGTCGTGCCCCGATGGAAGCTGTTTTATTGGGGTCCATTGGATGGACCTGGAATTTGACTATTTCGTCAGCTGGCTTGAAGGATGAGGATTTGGATCTCTTATCGAGTATCACATCATCCCTGTTAACCGTGGAGCGGAACGCAGTCAGTTCCTCGGCCGCTAAGGCTTCGGATAGTTCCTCAAGGGCTAATTCGGCTGTCTTGTTTTCGGCGCGGAGTGCTACGTCCGGATCACTAGCTAGAGTGATAATTCCGTTCGGCCCAGGCATCTTAAGCTTCATGTACCCGTAATGGGGTATTGCTTGGAAGATTGTGAATGCTTCCCGTCCCAGTAAAGCGGGATATCCGCTTTTGAACGGGGCCACCTGAAATGTGACTTCTTCGGACCTGTAATTATCCGGCGTGCCAAACACCACATCTAGTGTGATTTTTCTTGTGCAGCGCGCTTCCCGACTGGGGATTATTCCTCTAAAGGTTGTGCTGCTTCGCTCGATGCGGTTCCAGTCTATTTCCATTTTTTGAAGGATTTCCTCATAAATGAGGTTCAGTCCGCTGCCTCCATCCATGAGCACCTTGGTGAGGCGAAAGCCGTGCACTATGGGACTGAGGACCAATGCGGCTGGTGCTCGGGCTGTTCGGAATCTAGGTTCATCACTTGCGTTGAAGGTAATAGCAGTGTCGCTCCATGGATTTATTGTTGCAACTTGATAGACTTCGGCGAGGCTGCGGAGTGTTCTTTTTCGCATATTGTTTGATGCGAAGGTCTCGAAGACTGTGAGAACGGTACTGGTGTCCTCGGGCTGGCTTTCTGCGGCCTCCAGGATTAAGAGGTCCTCGCCAATTTTGGCCACCTGTCGGAGTATCCAACATGCTCTAAGGCTGTGAGTTGGTGTGGCGTCCTCTGTACTGTGAATTCTACAGGGTCCATCAAGCCACCTTTCCAGTACGGTTCCATGCCCTGTAGAGGGTTTTGGCTTTTTGGTGTTTATCCTGGGTGTCCTATGATGATGCACCCTCTTAGTTCGGACGGGATTACTATTTAAGGCCGGATTATCCCAAAATTTTATTTCGGTTTTCCAGGCGCTTTCCATCGCACAGTATTTTTGAACTATGGACGCCAAGTCAGCGAAGCGTGTAATATCACCACGACTTACGGCGTTAAGGATTCCCTCGTCCGTGCAATTACTGCAGAAAATTGAGATTGCGTCTCCCTCGCGGCAATCCTTTATCCTGTTCATAACCAGGAGGAATCTGGCCCAGTAATGATGTACTGTTTCCTCGGGCCTCTGCCTGATTTGGGAGAGATCGCTTGTGTTCGGGTGGGCGGGTGTCGTTGAATCTGAAACCTCACCCAATCCAAGATTCGGAGGCCGAAGAGTTTCCGAACTCTGAAGTTCGGATTCTTGGATGTTGTCCAACGAATCTAGCCTGTTGCCTGATCCTAAGCTCAGGTCTTGAGTTACATCCTCCTCTCCGCGGGTATCCGGCTTGGAGGAGTCGGGAATTCGGACGTAGCTAGTCCTTAAAATAGATGAAGGGTCGCCGCACTGCGCCTCTACCACGGCAACGTGGTGGGTGACTTGGGGAGAGTTAATTTCTCTTAGATCGGGTTTAAGCCCAACCTGGTCGTAATCCGTAGCGAACCCCAGGGCGGCGACGCGATCCAAGAGCTCATTTACGGAAGAGAGCTCCATTGGATCTAGCTGCTTGACGAGCTCCGAGCCGACGTGTAGGTTGCTTTTGATGACCCGAGAGGTCACCATCGGCGCAACGGCCGAACAGGCGGTCATGAGGAAACCACCTAGCTGGAGAGTTTGGCCGACAGCCAAGGCTCCCTTAGCAACGATGCCGTCTTTAAAGACGGGAGGAGGCATCCTTCCTAATTGCGACGGCACAGAGGAACTCTCAATGAAAGCACCAATGTCGATGTCAAAACTGGCGGATCTCGGGTAGGGGGTCCCGAACTGTGCGTCAAGGCCGGATGGTAATAGGAGACAAGGGACACGATGTTTTTACCCAGGTTCGGGCCCTCTCGATGGAGGTAATACCCTACTCCTACTTGATTAATATTGATGATATGGGTAGTACAAGAGTAGATCTACCACGAGATCAAGGAGGCTAAACCCTAGAGGCTAGCCTATGGTATGATTGTTGTATATGGAGTTGATGTCCTACGGACTACCACCCTCCGATTGATATGGACACCGGATAGGGTTAGGGTTACACAGAGTCGGTTACAATGGTAGGAGATCTTGAATATTCGCATCGCCAAGCTTGCCTTCCACGCCAAGGAAAGTCCCATCCGGACACGGGACGAAGTCTTCAACCTTGTATCTTCATAGTCCTGGAGTCCGGCTGAAGGTATAGTCCGGCTACCCGAACACCCCCTAATCCAGGACTCCCTCAATCTCCATCCTCCCCGTGACCGTTGAGCGCGCCAGACCGTTGGCCGGACCCGAACGGCGGCAACTGGCAACCAGCTCGGCACCTCACCTGTGATAGCCTGGCTTAATAGGGATGATAGACTACTCATATCAATAAGCAATTCCTTCTTTTTCGGGAGCCCATTCTGACAGAACTCCAAAGTTAAGCGTGCTCAGCTTGGAGTAGTTTCAGGATGGGTGACCGACCGGGAAGTTGCTCCCGGGTGTGCACGAGTGAGGACAAAGTGCGCAGAAAATACTAGTATTGATCTGTGGGGCCAGTCTAGATCCCGCCAGGAGTAACGACCACCGGCGGGTGTGTCCGGGGCATTACAAGTTGGTATCAGAGCCGACCCTCGCGGTTAAACGGATGTTTGCGGACAGGTGCGCGGTCATGTTGTTCATGACGTTTGTGATCCGCCGTGGCACGCGGCATGGTACATTACCGGACTGGATGCACAGACATATGTGCCAAGAGGGAACATTCATGTGGCCCGACGAGGACGCCGTTTCCTCTGAGTTGGGGTGTATGTGATAGCCTGGCTTAATAGGGATGATAGACTACTCATATCAATAAGGAATTCCTTCTTTTCCAGGAGCCCATTCTGACAGAACTCCAAAGTTAAGCGTGCTCAGCTTGGAGTAGTTTCAGGATGGGTGACCGACCGGGAAGTTGCTCCCGGGTGCGCACGAGCGAGGACAAAGTGCGCAGAAAAGACTAGTATTGATCTGTGGGCCTAGTCTAGATCCCGCCAGAAGTAACGACCACCGCCGGGTGTGTCTGGGGCGTTACATCACCCCACGGCTATAAATAGCCAGCCCCGTGACCTCCCGAGCCCACCATTGTCCTTGTCTCACTCCGCTACCCCTCCCTAGCCTCTTCCCCGAGCTCCTGGAGTCCTCCTCGACCTCCATTACCTCCACGGACGCTGGTCCCCTCCTCCTAAATTCGGTCAAGCTGAGCTCCCTCCCTCCTCCATTCCGCCACCCGAGCTCCACCCATTCACCAACGCACCTCTTCCTTCTCTCAGTCCGTCGGCAGGTCGACCATGGCCTCGTTCACAACTCCGACTGAGCCGCCATCCGCTGCAGCCCAACCCACCACCGTTCCCGAGCTTCATGGTGACCGAGCTACTGTCGGCGTTCTGGGAACGGGGGTCCCCAGACTTGCCTGCCTGTGGCCTGCGGCGTGGCTCAAAGGGGGCCCAGCACGGCCCGTCTTCACCAACACAAACCCAAGACCCTCGCGAGGGGCCAAGCCTCGCGGGGTGGACGACGCATAGCTTCCTCAGGCATGGCCTCATCAGGCTGGCTCACGAGGAGGCGGAGAGATCAAGGCGGGGTACCTCACGAGGTGCCCGTGACGCAAGCCATGACGACTCAGGGCGCCAGGCGGGTGCCAGCCCGCGCAGCGTCCTCCTTTCCTCTTTGTTGCAAAGGGGGCAACCGCAGCCGCAGAGTACCGAGGCATCAGGCAAAGGTTGCCATTTCGGTGCAAGGAGACCAGGACCAGGAGGACTACGAGACGGAGGTCACCGTGGAGCCCAAGGCGGCGTCATCACCGGAGCTTTGCGCAGGCGAAGACTACTTTTGTCAGGATAGCTGATACTTGCTGCCCCCCTTCAAATTAGCCCGCTATTGTTGGCTCCCTTCCCGCTCAATATTTGGGAAGAGGACCAGGGCCTCTATAAATAGGACCAACCACCCGCAGGAGTGGGGCAGCTAGTTGATTGGTCGGTTGGTTCGAAGTCGAAAGAGAGAGAGAGAGAGGAAGAGATAGAGAGGCAAAGGTGATTGAACTCTTCTCAGCAGTTCATCCCCCCAGCCAAGAACAGACCCTCGCGGGGCTGTTCTTCCTTGTATTATTCATCATCATCAGCCCAAGAGGCAATCCACCACACCACACACTGGAGTAGGGTATTACACCACAATGGTGGCCCGAACCAGTATAAACCCTGTGTCTCTTGTGTTGTTCTTTCCTGAGTTTTAGATCCTAGCATGGTGGAGGGGTGCAGGTAGGTAGGAGGCGAAATCTCCGCGCGCACCCCAGTGTTCGAACCTCAAGGGTCTGCCGAAACCCGAAATCCGACATTTGGCGCGCCAGGTAGGGGTGCGCCGGAATTCGTCTTCCACCGCCCCGTTCTCCTTCGGCCATCAGGCCCATGTCTGACACTCGTCGGGCCCGCGCCGAGCGCCGGGCCGCACTCGCTTCCCGCATCGCCCAGACGGCCCCTGTCGGCGGGCATCCACACCGTTCCCCGTCACCTGCCGTCAACGCCGCCACCGGCCCGGCGGGGGACGAGCGGCAACCATCATCCCAGCATCCGTCCGTGCGGCAAGACGGCCGCACCGCAACACCCTCGCTCACCCCAGCTGGTTCTTCGTTCCGCGCACCCATGGAGGCTCGAGCTGCGCTCATCGCGGCGAATGAGCTCCTGCACTACCGTCCCGTCGACGACGTCTACAAAGAATGGCTCAACCGTGTCTCCGAGCTCGTCCGCACCGCAGGGGGCTCTCCTGCGCCGTCCGTTCCACTGCACCGCACCCCGCCCCGCGGGGGCGACGAGGCTCTGGCGGTGCCCCAGCCGCCTCCTCCTCAAGAAGATGCCATGGCCCCAAGGCGCGGGGCCCCTGGGCGGAACCCGCTCCGTCAAGTGCCAGCGCGGCAAGAGCAGAGCTGCCAAGAAGTCCCTCGCCCGCAAGAAGCTGCCCGGGCGCTCCCTACTCCAGCACGTCGCGACCATGCTCCTGCTCCCGCGCGTCAAGACCCCGCGCTGCTCCCAGCTGCAGCGCGTGGGGACATGCAAGACCAAGCTCCCCGTCACCCAAGGCCCCCTGTGGCCACACCAGGCTGTCGTGCCTTCACCACCGAGCTACGCAGCGTCGCGTGGTCCGACAAGTTCAAGCCAGACTTGCCTCCTCGCTACGACGGCATGGCTGACCCTGCAGAGTTCCTCCAGCTCTATGAGCTGGGCATCAAATCTGCCAGCGGAGACGAGAAGGTCATGGTGAACTGGTTCCCCATGGCACTCAAGGACGGGGCCCGCACCTGGCTCCTGAACCTGGCTCGAGGCACAATCTCCTCCTGGGACGAGATGCGCACCCGCTTCATCGCCAACTTCCAAGGCACTCGCAACCGGCCACCCGCCATGAGTGACATGCGCCGCATCAAGCAACAGCCCGGGGAAACCCTGCAGAAGTACATCTAGCGCTTCAACAACGCACGCCTCAAGATTCCCAAGGTGACTGAGGAGGTCATCATCTCGGCCTTCTTCGACGGCGTGCGCGACGTTAAGATGAAGGAGGAGCTGGCGATGCATGAAGACCTGTGCACTTCCTTGGAGCTGTTCAAGTTGGCAAACAAGTGCGCCAGGGCCGAGGAAGGGCGACTCTCCCTCCTCGAGCTGCCCGCCGCAGACCCAAAAGAGAGGAGGCCCAAGGCCAAGGATGTGAAGCGCAAGGGAGCTGCCATGCTCGCGGCAGAACCAGACACCAAGTGGGGCAGAGATCAGCCCGAACCTACCAAGGGCAGCCGGTACTGTGTGTACCACGACCTCCACACCCACAACACCAACGAATGTCAAGAACTCCGAGCCGTGCATGAAGGAAGGATCGGCCGTCGCCCTGACCACGGTGACCGGGGCTACGGCCGAGGAGGAGGAAGGAACGCAGGACGCTGGGAAGACCATGGCCCGCGCCAAGGGTGGCGCGACCAACCTCGCGAGGATCGCTGGCAAGACCAGCCTCGCGAGAGAGGATGGAGGGATCAGCCTCGCGAGGGAGACTGGAGGGATCAGCCTCGCGAGGATCGCCCGCAAGGCAATGCAGGCCTCCCACCACTGCCGTCGCAGCCAAGGAGAAACGAGGACCGCCACCAGGACGAGGAGGCTGGGGGCTTCCAGGAGCCGCGCGCAATCGCCTGCATCTTGGGTGGAGCACAAGCCCCCGCCTCTCAGCGCATCTTCAAGCAGTTCGCCCGCGAAGTTAATGCAGTCCTCCCCAAGCTCGAAGCCACGCGCTCCCTCAGGTGCTCGGCGTGCGCCATCACGTTCAGCTCAACAGATCAGCTCAAGTGTGCGGCTACAGCCGGAGTCCTCCCGATGCTTTGTTCCCCAATCATCAGCAACATGGTGGTCACCAAGACCCTCATCGATGGAGGGGCAGGGCTCAAAGTCTTGTCCGTGGAGACGTTCAACAACCTCCAAGTGCCCTACAACCAGCTTCAGCCAACTAAGCCTTTATCCGGTATCACCGACGGCTCCACGGTCCCGATTGGGCAGGTCCGCCTCCCTGTCACCTTCGGGGAACACGACAACTACCGCACCGAGCTCATCGACTTCGACGTCGCCCACATTCGCCTACCGTACAACGCCATCCTTGGGTACCCAGCGCTAGCCAAGTTCATGGCCGTAACTCACCACGGCTACAACGTCCTCAAGATGCCAGGAAGCGGCGGAGTCATCACGGCCCTGTGAAGAGAAGGACGCGGTGTGTTCCCTGGAACGAGCCTTTCAGGTCGCGTCACTGGAAGACCCGGATCGTGGAAGCAGGAGGCCTCCCGAGACCGCCCCCAAGAATAAGAAGACATCGTCTGGCCCGACCACTCAGGAGGCAGGCCCCTCTGGGCCCGCGCCTGCCCAGGGGGAACCTCCCTCCATCGCATAGGAAAGCGCGCCCGGTGCCCTCCTAAGGCAGGGCTCGGGGGCTCTCCCCCGGAGGGCCACCGACCTAGCTAGGGTCACGAGGGAGGCGCTTGGGCACCACATGGAGGCGTGTTTTGAAGCACGTTTCCCTCAAGAAGGAGCAAGGCAAGGAGATCCAGACCCTCAGCAGTTCGTCAGCAAGGCCATTCAGGAGCTACAGGAGTCAAGAGTCATGAAAGGCGGCCGCCGCCTGACAGCAGTGGCCCCCCATCCAGGCGAGGATGGTGGGCTGCGCATCTGCATCGACATACCAGGGCTCAACCGAGTCGCCTTTCTGGAGCGCCTCTAGCCCTCGCGAGTGGGGCGCTGCGGAGGTCCACCCCACAGCTACGTTCGCATGCCTTATGGCTTGCCGAACGCGGCTGACGCGTACCAGCGCCTCATGAGGGGCATCATGGAGGCATGAGAGGCTAGGCGTTCCGCTGCCCTGGCAGGGGTGGAGATGGCCCGCGAGGAGTCGCCAGCGCCTCCGGAGCCTCCCGAGGCTCCTGGGCCTGGGGGCTCATGAGGATCCGCTTCCGCAGCCCACCGAGTCTGCTACACCAACACCCCTTCGTCCTCAACATCATCAGGTGACATCTTTCTAGTTTCACTTCCAACTGGGAGCGCCCCCCAGGGCTGCATTATTCTCAGGCCACGTGGGTCCGTCCCTGCGGCGTGTATCCCCTTTTTATTTCGCGTCGTTAGCTTACCTTGTTGGGGGCGCCCTCGGGCTGCATGATCCCCAAGCCGCTCGGGCCAGGCCCAGTGGCATGTATCCCATTTGCGTTTATTTCCGATTATGCGTTAGACCCACCATGCCAGATTATTTGATGCCGTCCCATGGCACCTCTTCTTCTCCATGCTGACCACTTGCACATTAAAGGGGGGGGGGGTACCTGAGCATCGCGACTCAGGGCTCTTACTGGCTCTCCAGCCCTCACCCTCTGGCCTTGTCCATGGCATCGCGACCTGGCATACCAGCGATGGCTGACACCAGCTCGAGGGTCGGGACCCGAGGACGTAGAGTGCCGACATCTAACCAAATTTGCAGGGACAAATCACAAGATAAGGCCCAGTGCCAGGCGCAACCCGCCTAGAGGTAGGGCCCCGTGAGTCCCGCGCTGGCTCACGGGTGCCCAGATACACCTCGCCAGGCCCTACCATGCCAGCCACGTGTCAGGGCGGGGCTGTACACGCCTTGGGGGCTCCTCCCGGAGGGGGCCCCCCTCCCACGTACTAGTGGAAGCACCATGCTCCGTGCTGGCTGACGACACTGCCGATGAGCGGCTATGCCCGTACACATACGGTAGCACTATGCTCCGCGCTGGTGATAAACAACTGAGGGTGGCCCCCGGGCCGCATCAACCTCAGGGAGCCCAGAGCTCAGTGTCTAGCCTCATCGTAACGCCTCCCCTCGGGAGTGCCGCGCGAGGGGGCTGGGCACGGGGGCTGCGCCTGGGTCACACCCAGACGCACGCCGCCCAGCCAGGTCCCCCCGGGCCTGGTTTGTCGCGCGTCTCTCCCCGAGCGGAGCCAAGGTACGAAGGCCATTTGAGCGTCAAGGGGGACTCCTGGGCATCGTGACTCAGGAGCCTAACTGGTCACGTAGCCCCTCACTCCGTTGCCCCGTCCTGGTTTCCGCTCGGGACCATTGCTAGGTGAGGTACGCGCGGGGCCGGGCTCTGCAGACGTAGAATGGTGGATCCACCCACATCATACCTCCCTACATGCTGTTCGTGCGCCAAGGGGGACTCCTGAGCATCGTGACTCAGGAGCCTAACTTGTCACGTAGCCCCTCACTCCTTGGTCCCGTCCTGGTTTCTGGTCGGGACTATTGCTGGGTGAGGTACGCGCGGGGCCGGGCTCTGCCGGCGTAGAACATAAGCAAGTAGGAAGGAAAAGCGCAAATTTCAAGGAATTCAAAAGCAAATATTACAGTCCACACTGTTATCTCGATGCCCAACGCAAGTTTAAACGCCTCCCCGAGGCATGATACATGTGCAGGAACTAAAAGCAGGACAGGAGCCGCGACGGAGTCACTTATCAGCGATGGAGCAGCGCGGATCGGGTTCGCCTCACGGAGCAGCGGGGTCGGCAGCGCCTTGCTCCGGCTAGGTGCTGAAGGCCCGGAACTTCCCCAGCAGAGCCTCCGCGCGACCCTTCACGGCCTCGGCAGCGGCAGCGGCACGCTCACCACTCACTGGCTCCAGCAGGCTGTCGAGGTCGACACCGGGATCGCGAAGGTAGATGTGGGTGAGGACCCGCGTCAGTGCTGCAGAAGACAGGACACGCGCCTCAGCCTCGGCCGTGGGGCCAAGGGCGACATCTTCAAGAGCGTGAACTAGGAAGGGAAGCAGCTTGGCGGGGCCGTCCTCGGGGCCAGCCAGTGGGCTCTCCAGGGCGCTGTCGTAAAGCGTCCTCAGTGAGGAGCGAGCCCTCGCCTCCATCTCCGTGAAGGCCACGCGGTCCTTGGCAAGAACCAGGGCCTCGTCGTCCAGCTTGGCCTTCCTCGCCCCAACTCCTGCTCCAGCGCGCCTAGGCGGTCGCGGCGCTTCCTGAGCTTGGCCTCCCGGCCCTCGACGGCCGCCTCGCGAGCCTTCATGCCTTCTTCCTGCTCTTGGTGAAGGCGGACCTCTTTCGCGAGCTGATCCCGCAGGCCTTGCAGCTCGTCCTCTAGCGCCTTGCAGCGACCACAGACGTCGACCACCTCCCCCAGGGCTGCATCACGAGCAGCCTTCGCCTCCAGGACGGCCTGCTTCTCCTCGTCGCATGCCATCGAGGCCTGGACCAGCGCCGCCCGAATCGAGGCGTCGGAGCGAACCCATCCTGAAGCCAGCTCCAAGCGCCCGGCCACCAAGCGGGGGTCGGCGCCAAGAAGATCCTGACGCAGTCGGTCTAGCTCAGCAACAGCACGATCTAGAACGGCAGAAGGAGTCGGAGAGACAGCGGCCGGTGGAGTAGGAGAAGGCGGCCGCGCAGCCGCGGCATCCTAAGGCGGAGTCTGCCGCGCCCCAACAGCTGTAGCGGCGGCGGCAGGCAAGAGCACCTCAGGAGCCACTTGGGCCATGGGGGCTGAGCTCGCCCTAGCCGGCTCAGCCAGGCCTCGCGAGGACGGCCTCCTTCGCGGGCAGAAGCGCCGCCACAGATGGAACCTCGGGAGCCCCCTTCGGCTTCTTTGCTGCGGGCACCAGCCTATCCAAAAGAATGCGGACGTCAAGCCTCAGAAGCAGAGCAAGAGATAAAGACAAGAATCGAATGCTTACGGGTCATCGCCAGTAAGCTCAAGCGGCCTCCGGCCAAATTTGAAGCCTGAAAGCCGGCTGGAAGGGTCAATCTCAGGAAGCTTGGAGGCGGAAGGCGCGTCTGCGGTTCGCCCCGGGGCCGGGGGAGACCCGCGGGAGATCAGCCCGGTCCTGTCCTTCTTCGGGATCGGGGGCGAGCTCCCGCCGCCCTACCCGTCGTCATCTTCGTTGTCATCCTCATCGTCATCGCTCGGAGGGAGGCGGAGAACGCGGGACCTGCGCCGGGGGAGGGGAGCCCTCGACTCTCCGTCAGTCGCCTCGGAGTCAGGCCCTTTTCCCCGCTCCCCTCCTTCCTCCTCTTCGCTGGAGTCGTTGGAGGGCACGTCCACCGGTCCCTCGGGAGCTTCCAGGGGCACTGGCCCCTCCCCGTTGAAGACGGGCATGGACTTCACCACCCGCTCCCAGTCGTCGCGGAGGAACAAGGGCGTAGGAGCGCCCTCCAGCCTCGCCATGTTGCCCCCGACGAGAGACTGGAGAACCACAGACAGGTCTCCGTTGGGGCCTCCACATTTGAAGTGAGTACTGCCGAAGCGGAGCCAGCTGGTGCTCCAGGAACTCCCTCAGCAGCGATGCGCCGGTCAGCCTCGCCGCCGCCATGTCGGACGACCTCAGATCCGCGTCCATCTTCTCCAACACCATCTTCGTGCGGGGATCCGCGAGCTCCGCTCGACCCCAGTCGCTGGAGCTCGTGGGCTGCTCTGTGGGCAGGATCAGCCGAGGGTGGATGCGCCCAGCATCCACCAAGATCCACTTGCTCCTGAAGCCCTCAATCCTCTTCCCAGAGTTCGAGATGGCAATGGCGCCGCCATACGCGACGAAGCTCGCGCACGCGGAAGCAGTCCCACGAGAGGTCCGGAGGTAGAAGTAGTGGCGCAGTAAGGCCACTGAGGGTTGCACCTCAACGTGAGCCTCGCAATAATAAGCAAAGATTGCTAGGAGAAGGACGGAGTTGGGATGGAGATGCAGAGCCTGTAGCTTGTAATGGCGGAGGACAGAGAAGAAGAACTCGGAGAAGGGAGGCACCAGGCCAGCAACAATGGCACTTACGAAGAGCGGATAGAAGGTGCTCCTTTGACCCTCAGTGGTGGCGGAGCCGGCCTTGAACACCTTCACCCCATCGATGCCCCACGCCGTCGCCATCCGGTGCAACCGGGCAAGGCCCGCCTCCGACACGTTCGGCGAGTCCAGGGAAGACGAGTACCAAGCTACGGCCGGGGGCTGACGAGGCGCCATGGCTCCCTAGGTCGCACGGTCAGAGCAGATCGGGAAATTTCGTAGGAAGGAAGGAGAGGCGCAAGAAAGGGGATCTGAGCAGCAACCGGGAAAGCAAGAAGCAGGGCCTAGGCGGATGCCACTCCTTTATCAACTCGCGCGGTTGTTAAGGCGCCCACGTCCAGTCAACCGCAACGCGGTGCCCAAGGCCGCAGGCTGTTAGGGCCCGCGGCGCCTCGCTCTTGCCCTTCCGCCTCCCTGCACAGCCAAGTCCGGGCGCGCCATGGGCCCGGGGGCTACTGTCAGCGTTCTGGGAATGAGGGTCCCCAGACTTGCCTGCCTGCGGCCTGCGGCGTGGCTCAAAGGGGGCCCAGCACGTCCCGTCTTCACCAACACAAACCCAAGACCCTCGCGAGGGGCCAAGACTCGCGGGGCGGACGACGCGGAGCTTCCTCAGGCACGGCCTCGTCAGGCTGGCTCATGAGGAGGCGGAGAGATCAAGGCGGGGTACCTCACGAGGTGCCCGTGACGCAAGCCATGACGACTCAGGGCGCCAGGCGGGTGCTAGCCCGCGTAGCGTCCTCCTTTCCTCTTTGGTGCAAAGGGGGCAAGCGCAGCCGCGGAGTACCGAGGCATCAGGCAAAGGATGCCATTTCGGTGCAACGAGACCAAGACCAGGAGGACTACGAGATGGAGGTCACCGTGGAGCCCAAGGCGGTGTCATCACCGGAGCTTTGCGCAGGCGAAGACTACTTTTGTCAGGATAGCTGATACTTGCTGTCCCCCTTCAAATTAGCCCGCTATTGTTGGCTCCCTTCCCGCTCAATATTTGGGAAGAGGACCAGGGCCTCTATAAATAGGACCAGCCACCCACAGGAGCGGGGCAGCTAGTTGATTGGTCGGTTGGTTCGAAGTCGAAAGAGAGAGAGAGAGAGAGGAAGAGATAGAGAGGGAAAGGTGACTGAACTCTTCTCAGCAGTTCATCCCCCCAGCCAAGAACAGACCCTCGCGAGGCTGTTCTTCCCTGTATTATTCATCATAATCAGCCCAAGAGGCAATCCACCACACCACACACTGGAGTAGGGTATTACACCACAACGGTGGCCCGAACCAGTATAAACCCTATGTCTCTTGTGTTGTTCTTTCCTGAGTTTTAGATCCTAGCATGGCAGAGGGGTGCAGGTAGGTAGGAGGCAAAATCTCCATGCGCACCCCAGTGTTCGAACCTCAAGGGTCTACCAGAACCCGAAATCCGACAGCTACCCTGTAATGGGTCGGCCTCGTCGCCCTGAGCACGTGGGTAGGTCGGGCGCCGCCCAGGCGACCATCGGCGCCGCCCCTCTCCCTTTGCTTCATCGGACGCAGAAGGGAGATGAAGGAGAAGACCCAGCTAGCCAACCCCACCTCCTATGGGACCCACTCGTCAGCCGCTCTGGGAGTTGACCCCGCGATGCTGACGTGGATAAGTGGTCATGTACCCACCAACATGCGTTTTCCAGGTTAGAAAGCGTACTCCTGTGTGTCTTTAGACCAAAATACATTTTCCCCGATCTGAAGGGATATTTCTGAAAAAGCGCTTTCTCTTTATCTAGCCGCCGGCCGAACCGTCTATTTTTTGAACATTCATCGGTTAAGAGCAGAAATAAATAAGTTTTTATTTGTTTCTGCATAACGAATGAACGACCGTATCTTTTCACGAACAACTCCGATTGAGGTGATTCCAAAGCCTACTTCTTCGTCTCATCGAGCCCATTCTGTTGGTATCATTTTCACCATGTGTTATTCTAAAAATGATGATTATGCCCTTGCCCTTAATCAACCCCTCGAAGAGCGAAAGATTTTCGGCGATACATTTCGCGATTTTATCGCACTTCTTCCCGGTGAATCCTTCCACCCCAGGTAAGCCACACCCTCCATTTGTAGTATTGCAATGCAGTGACATGGTTTAAATTATTTGAAATTGTTTAAAATATTGTTTTAGCCACTTGTGACTTGTCATGGCATTTCTCGGAGTATTATTTTGATCTTGCTATTGCCATGATATTGCTTGGAGTTCTAGGACTAATATTTTGCAGCTTATGAGGATGACATGTTGCCATTGGATTATTAGTGGCCCATGTTATGATTATTTTCATGTTGGTATCTAGTATTATATTTTGGAGTATTACTTTGCATGTCATGTTGCCTTTGGATTATCAGTGCCTAGTATTATTTTCATCATGATGCTAGTTGATATTATGTTTTGGAGTATGATTTCGGAGATGATGCTTGCAAGTAGATCTTAGCTGGATAGCTTGTTCTTGCTATTAGAGTAGTAGTATTATCGTTCTTGGATTCATCATGATAGTAGTGTTATGCTATCCTCGGAGTACTTTGGTATGACAATAGATAGCTTGTTCTTGTTATTGCTATGACTTGGATTAGAGGTTGATAGATGATATTGGAGTATCAGTTATCACTGTAATATTTTGGGGATAAATTCCGTCATTAAGTTGGTCAGGTGCCACCGAATTGGGCTTTTCAAGTGCAACCACAATTGCCTTTTATGGGAAGGCCCTAATGCAGTCTATTGTCATGCCTCTCGCCGGTGCCTCCAACGAGGGAAGGTTATGCGCGGGTGCTACCTTGGCCGGGTAGGATGGCATAAGCCTTGTGTGCCCATGGTTTGTTTTCAGCTCATGTCCCTGTTTAGGACCGTTTATTGTTTTTCCATGACGGTGGCCGTTGATGCCTTTGGTAGGCAAGGGGCCACCCATGACTTATCCCAGAAGGGAGTTGGTCGGAGTGGCCGGGAGAGTGCCATGGCAGTAGATGGGTTTTGTCGGAACACCATTGGTCCACCCGAATGGGAGTGCGAGGCCATGGGTTCCGTGGTGTGGGTGAAGTGTGCTACCTCTGCAAAGTGTGTGTGTTTAATCTATCGATAGCCGCATCCTTGGTCACGGGCATAAGTTCATACTAGGTCACACTGTTCGATCAACACTCACATGACAGAATGACTTATAGGTGATTTATATGTTGATATATATTGTGAGCAGTAACAGTTTGGCAGGATGTAGATGATGATGTCGAGGTGGTCACGTGGATGACCATTCAGTTTGTGATGTGGTCACGGGGTGATCATGTGGATGTTTTGATCACAAGGTGATCAGGTGGATCATGAGGTGATCGAGATGGTATATTGATTGGCCAGTTAGCCAAGAGTGAGAGGGTTCATTGAGATTGAGATGTTGGTTTATCACTATGGTAGTAGTTTCATATCATGCTTAGTAGTTGCTTTCGTATCATAGTAGTTTATTTTTAATTAACCTGTTACATGCTATGTTATTGTCTTGCCTTGATGCTCTTGGTTGTTGTGAGCTTGCAAGTACATTCAATGTACTGACCTGGCATGTCATGCCAGATTGTAGGTGATGCCATGTTTGATTGATTGCTTGTTGTGGTTTCCACGCGTGCGAGCTAGATCGTGTCCCAGCCAGAATCCCTGCGGGGTGGAGTTCACCTCCTTCGTCGTTGTTCCACTGCTAGAAGTATTCCGCTGCTACGAGTTATTCCACTGCTAGCATAGAGAAATTGTAGTATCGGAGGCGTATTGTCGCCGTGCTGATGTGATCCTCTGTAACATCAAACACTTGTATCATTATCCATTGTAATAAGAGCTGATTTGTTCTATGTCAGGTAATGTCATCTTCCAGAGACTTCTCCTCGATATCTAGGCTGGAATATAGGGCATTCCGATTTCTCTGAGCCAGGGTGACACATGCTTGGTATCAGAGCAGGTCTGGCTGTAGGACGCCCTAGATACTCCAATGTCACCTCAAGTATCCGCGGGTGTAATTATACGATATGCATCACACAATCTCAGATTCATGTATTCAACCAACACAAAGAACTTCAAAGAGGGCCCCAAAGTTTCTACCAGAGAGTCAAGACGAAAATGTGTGCCAACCCCTACGCATAAGTTCACAAGGTCACAAAACTCGCAAGTTGATCACCAAAACATACATCAAGTGGATCACATGAATATCCCATTGTCACCACAGATAAGCACATGCAAGACATACATCAAGTGTTCTCAAATCTTTAAAGACTCAATCCGATAAGCTAACTTCAAAGGAAAAACTCAATTCATCACAAGGAGATAGAGGGGGAGAAACATCATAAGATCCAACTATAATAGCAAAGCTCACGGTACATCAAGATCGTGCCATATCAAGAACATGAGAGGGAGAGAGAGAGGGAGAGAGAGAGAGAGAGAGATCAAACACATAGCTACAGGTACATACCCTCATCCCCGAGGGTGAACTACTCACTCCTCGTCATGGAGAGCGCTGGGATGATGAAGATGGCCACCGGTGATGGATCCCCCTCCGGCAGGGTGCCGAAACAGGGTCCCGATTGGTTTTTGGTGGCTACAGAGGCTTGCGGCGGCGGAACTCCCCATCTAGGTTATTTTGGTGGCTACAGAGGATGCTGATACGTCTCCAACGTATCTATAATTTTTTATGTATCCATGCCATGTTTATAATATTTTTACATGATTTTGGTATGATTTGGTTATAACTAACCCGGACTGACGTTGTTTTCAGCAGAACTGTCGTGGTGTTGTTTTTGTGCAGAAATAAAAGTTCTCAGAATGCACTGAAAATCAACGGAGATTTTTTCTGGAAAATATAAAAAATACCGGGACAAAAAGTTATCGGAGGGGAGTCCCGTGGGCCCCACGAGGGTGGAGGGCACCCCCCTAGGGTGCGCCCCTGCCTCGTGGACTCTCCATGGCACCCCTGACTTGTTCTCGACGCCAACCTCTCCTATAAATCCCCAAACCTCCAGAAAATAACCAAGATGGGGAGTTCCACTGCCGCAAGCCTCTGTAGCCGCCAAAAACCAATCGGGACCCTGTTCCAGCACCCTGCCGGAGGGGGGATCCATCACTGGTGGCCATCTTCATCATCCCAGCGCTCTCCATGACGAGGAGGGAGTAGTTCACCCTCAGGGCTGAGCGTATGTACCAGTAGTTATGTGTTTGATCTCCCTCTCTCTCTCTCTCGTGTTCTTGATATGGCACGATCTTGATGTACCGCGAGCTTTGCTATTATAGTTGGGTCTTATGATGTTTCTCCCCCTCTATCTCCTTGTGATGAATTGAGTTTTCCCTTCGAAGTTATCTTATCGGATTGAGTCTTTAAGGATTTGGGAACACTTGATGTATGTTTTGCATGTGCTTATCTGTGGTGACAATGGGATATTCACGTGATCAACTTGATGTATGTTTTCGTGATCAACTTGCGAGTTCTGTGACCTTGTGAACTTATGCATAGGGGTTGGCACACATTTTCGTCTTGACTCTCCGGTAGAAACTTTGGGGCACTCTTTGAAGTTCTTCGTGTTGGTTGAATAGATGAATCTGAGATTGTGTGATGCATATCGTATAATCAGACCCGCGGATACTTGAGGTGACATTGGAGTATCTAGGTGACATTAGTGTTTTGGTTGATTTGTGTCTTAAGGTGTTATTTTACTACAAACTCTAGGTCTGTTTGTGACACTTATAGGGATAGCCCAATGGATTGATCAGAAATAATAACTTTGAGGTGGTTTCGTACCCTACAATAATACCTCCGTTTGTTTTCCGCTATTAGTGACTTTGGAGTGACTCTTTGTTGCATGTTGAGGGATAGTTATATGATCTAATTATGTTATCCTTGTTGAGAGAACTTGCACTAGTGAACGTACGAACCCGAGGCCTTGTTTCGAAGCATTGCAATACCGTCTGTGCTCACTTTTTTCAATAGTTACCTTGCTGTTTTTATATTTTCAGATTACAAAAACCTATATCTACCATCCATATTGCACTTGTATCACCATCTCTTGGCCGAACTAGTGCACCTATACAATTTACCAGTGTATTGGGTGTGTTGGGGATACAAGAGACTCTTTGCTATTTGGTTGCAGGGTTGTTTGAGCTTCATCCTACGCCTCCCACGGATTGATAAACCTTAGGTCATCCACTTGAGGGAAATTTGCTACTATCCTACAAACCTCTGCACTTGGAGGCCCAACAATGTCTACAAGAAGAAAGGTTGTGTAGTAGACATCACTAAACATTATGGCCTACCCAGTCAACTGCATTATAGAATTAATATCTGCTCAGAATACCAATGGTGTCTTGGATAGATTATCAACATCGAGTCCACATCAGTACAAAATCCTCACAACAATAATGATCCAGCCAGCAGGCAGACAAGTCATGTATAGAGCAACGGTATATTTTCAGTCAGAGGTATGGATCATCTACAAAGTTTGGCTCAACAATGAATGATGCTTGAAATATGTTATACTCTGAAAGAAAGCCAGAATGTGCTATGATCAAGAAAGATGGTCAAATAAATTTTCTTATGCAAGCAATCAGCCGCAAAACATTATGGGTGGATTTCAGTCTGCATATCACAAGTATGAAGCTTTGGATATGAGAAACCCAGCCTTCTTCCACATGCTATTGGAAGAAGCGTATGGTGCAATGTTCCTCAATTTTTCCTCAGTACAGTATATGGACAGATTCCGGTCCAAGGTACCCAGTCTTTCTCAGCAAGATACCTCAGTAAAAGCTTGTGACAGACGGAAATGAATCTTTCCCAACAAGCAACCTGAGGAGAAGCTTCTCAGATATGGAACCCAGGCTTCTCCAGCATGCTACCCAGACAAAAGCTTCGAGTAGAAGCTAACGTGTCTTCCTCAGCAAGCAACTCAGATGGCTTCTCTCATAAGCCACTCAGCCCACGTCAGTACCACACCATTACACTGTCCATAGAGATTATATGATGAGTTGACAGTACCGCTCAAGAATCAGATTCGCAACATTTTTGCCAGAAGCAAAAATCAGTCAAGGCATAGGTCTTCTTCCGAAATCAAGTGATCGGCTACATATCTTTTCCACATATATGGTGAGAATGTATCCCAGGACATGCAAGTTACTTTGATAGCTTTCAACCCATGACACCTTGCCTTCTTCAGTACGACACCGCATGTCGTATTTAGTATTGCTACAAGATATGACACAGTAAGTATGCAGTATATGATAGTGCAGCTCGAGGGTCAGATTCCTAATATTTTTGTCAGAAGTACCACTCAGTCAAGACAAATGCCTACCCCCAGAATCGAGTGTTCGGTGGCATATTCTTCTTACATATGGTGAGCATGCATCCCCGGTCATATAAGTCACCCATACGAGGTACGACAGTGATCAAGCAAATATACCTAAGGAAGGCAAGGATTCAACAACCTCATGGGACATGCAAATGAAGATAAGCAAAGATACATCTCATGTAATACAAGGATCGACAAGATCTGACGATGACCTCACATAATCAACAGTCTTGATAGTGGCCACCAAGGCCATTATTCCCGCACCGACAGGGAGATCTCATGAACTCTTGTCACCCTCTTGTATGGTTGGCCTCAACAATGAGCTCTATACAGCTAGAAGCCCCAAGCATATGTCATATGTGTGCGGACCCAGGTCAGAAAATAAGCACAAGGAATAGTGCCAAAATATTGCAATAACCACCTCCATGGTCGTATAAAGAATCAAGGGCATTTGTGGCCAAGTTATTTCAATAAGTTATTTCAATACGAGTTGTTCCGCTGCTAGCATAGAGCAAGTTGTAAGTGCATCTAGTGCCACCCCTAGTTGGTTTTGGAGTATTGACGACAAAGCTAGTTGAGGGACTAATGTGTTTGTGAGAATTGCAGGAAAACACAGGTAGAAGTCCCTCATTGATTCGGTTTTACTACCAGAGATGACCCCTAAAAATGTACGAAGACATTGAAGACAATGGTGGTTTATGAAGATATTCACATTGAAGACAATGGTGGTTTATGAAGATATTCATATTGAAGACAATGACATGAGAAGACTCCCTATGAAGCTTTTGAAACTCGAAGACCTAGATCCTTCGTAGTTTTATTTCATCATGTTGCGTCATAGGAACCACCGTACTGTTAAGTGGGGTCGAAGAGAACCAGTCAGAATGACTAAAGTGATGCCTAATTCAAATCCTATGTCTTCGAGCGAAGCCTATGAGAGAAAATCTTGTCCAGAGTCAGACAAGTCAGCTTTACTTGTAGCCCAAGTAAAAGTTGCCGTGTGAGTTCAAAATCCGACCATTGGTACACGTGTCAATTCCTTAGTGACCCAGGGTCATTTCGGACAGATCAGGTCGGGTTGCCAAGTGGCTATAAATAGTCCACCCCCCACAACCTTAAATGGTTGGCTGCTCAAATTTCAGTGCACGGCTTTTGTCGTTTGAGAGCAACACACCTCGAAGCCTTTGAAAGAAAAATTCCCAGTGAGGAGAAAAGCCCTAACCACCCAGAGCCAGAGTAAATTGGGCATCACTTAAGTCTTCGTGTCTGTGTGATTTGAAGACTTATTACACTTGAGGACTGTGCATCCTCCAGACGGTTAGGCGTCGCGTTCTGAGCATCCAAGAGAAATTGTGGATTGCCAGTGAACGAAGTCTGTGAAGGTTTGGGAGTCTACCTTGAAGACTTACCAGAGTGATTGGGCGAGGTCTGTGTGACCTTAGCTCAAGGAGAAAACGGTGAGGACTGGGTGTCTTGGACTAAGTGTCCTTGACTGGGTGTCTGGGACTGTCTGTCCTTCGGTTTAAATACCTAGCCGCTCCAACCAGACGTACAGTTGTCACAGCAACTAGAACTGGTCCAACAAATCATTGTCTTCAACGTGTCACTGGTTTCATCTTCACTTCCCTTCATTTACAGTTATTCATTGTGAAGCCATTGCATGCTTGCTTTATCTTTTGTCTTCACAACATGAATGTATGATCTGTTCGGCTTCATAACTTCTTCCTACCTGATCCTTATTACACTGAAGCTGTTTGTCATTGAGCTTTCACTATATTGAATACATGACCATGGCTGTCCTAGTGTAATCTAACTTCCGCTGCATAGTAATAGGCATAATCTTCACTGTTTGTCTTCATAACTCTCACGTTTTGAAGACTTTCATAAAAATCGCCTATTCACCCCCCCTTTAGTCGATATAACGCACTTTCAATTGGTATCAGAGCCTGGTGCTCCCTTGTTCTGTGTGATTCGGTTTAACCACCTGGAGTTTTAGTTATGTCGACTGCAGGGATAATCAAAGTCTCCGCTGCTTGCCCCGTCTTCGATGGAACTGAATATCCCTACTGGAAGAATAAGATGCGCATGCATCTTGAAGCCATTGACATCGACCTATGGTATGTCGTCGAGAACGGTGTTCCCAAGGCTGGAGAAGGTGTCACTGCTGCTGATGTCAAGAAGTTCACTCAACTGGACTCCACTGCCAAGAATATCATATGTGGTCATCTGACCAAAGGACAGTATGGCCGTGTGAGTGCTTTGAAGACATCCAAGCTAGTCTGGGACTGGCTCTCAAAGGTCAATGAAGGCATCTCAACCCAGAGAGATCAAAGAATCAGTGTTCTTCGCAACCTCTTCAACTGCTTCAAGCGAAATGACAATGAGAATGTCCAGCACACATTTGACCGGCTCACTGACATCACAAATGAGCTTCAAGCCCTCGGCGCCACTGAGATCACCAAACATGAAATCGTCAAGACGCTGCTGAGATCACTTGATAGTTCGTTTGACATCCTGGCCCTGATGATTCAAGAACGTCCTGATTTCAAGACACTCGATCCGTCTGACATACTTGAGAGGCTCAACACACATGAGTTTCAACTTTCTGAGAAAAGAGATATCTACGGCCCAAACTATGGGCGAACTCGTGCCTTGAAGGCAAAAGCTGTCTCCTCATCTAAAGAAGAATCTGACTGCAGTTCTGATGATCCTGAAGACATTGGAAGAGAACTTGCAATGCTAGTGAAGAAGTTCCAAAAATTCACTAAGAAGAAAGGCTTCAGGAAATCCTCACGATCAAGCTCAAGGAATGATGAAGCTTCTGCTCATGACTACAAGAAGAAAACATGTCACAAGTGCAAGAAAACTGGACACTTCATCTCTGAGTGTCCACAGTGGGAAAATGAGAACAGAAGGAAGAAGAAGAGCAAGGAATATGATTCTGACGACAAGAAGAAGAAGAAATACTCAAAGTCTTCTTCCAAAACTTCATCAAAGTCTTCATCACACAAGAAGAGCTCATCTGGCAAGGCACGTGTGTTTGTTGGAAAGGAGATGGATTCAGAGGAGGAGTCCGCATCTGAGCAGGCAGAGGTGGAGTCTGAGGAGGAGTCTGATTCTGGCATTGCGAGTCTGGCTACAGCATACGTCGCCAAGTCCATCTTCAATACTGAAGACAATGATTGCATCACCGACACCGACGCAAATGACAAGAACGACTCCACTCCTACCTACTGCTTCATGGCACGCGGTGCCAAGGTAAACACACGCACTACTCGCTATGAAACATCAAGTGACGATGACTCTAAATGTGATTCAAAACCTAGCTACAAAACACTTGCTAAAATTGCAACTGAACAACAGAAAGCTATGGAACATATTCAAAAATTGTTAGACGAAGCGATGATCTGTTGGGTGCTGAAATGACTCGATCTGAATCCTTAATTGAAGACATAAAAAACCTTCACGTTAATTATCAGGAACTTGAAGATCGTTATGATACTCTCTCAACAACTCATGAAAAGCTTTCCTATGATTATCTTCAAAGGAAGCAAGAACTTGAGAAATTGAGGGTGGCTCATGAAGATCTTCAAAAGGAAAACGAGTCACTTCGCGCTGAACAGATCAGTCCCGCTCAAGAAGGATTTGAACCACCATGTCTTAAATGCATTGAGCGTGATAATGTTGCTTCTGTTGCTGAATGTTCCACTGCTACTACCGTTTCAATATCTTCAACTGTTGACGTGGTAACTAACCCCTCTGCTGAGGATACCACTGCTATTGCTGATGAGAATGCTAGGTTGAAGACATTGCTTGAAACAGGGATGTACAAAAGTCTGAAAGGGCATCAGACATTATGTGATGTCCTTAAGAAGCAGATTCTGAACCGAAACCCTAGGAAAGAGGGTGTTGGGTTCGTGAGGAAAATTAATGCAGATGGGTCTTATTGGAAACCTGAGCAGTACCCCAAAACCACATGGGTTGCTGCAAAGGAATCCTCAGCAGATCCATCCAATCTGTCTGGCTTCACTTGTGCTAACCCAATTATCATTGATGAATCCTTTGATGCAAACTATAAACTGTTTAAGAATCAGAATGATAAAGTGTTTGCCAGGTACATTGGTACTAACTGCAGGAATGGACCGCCTATGAAGAAGATCTGGGTTCCGAAAACATGTCTGGAAAATCTTCCTGTGAATGTCTTCATGACACCTCACTTGAAGAAGACAAACCTCAGACCAAAGGCTTCATATGGTCCAAATGCTTCATACAAATAGGGGACTCACCTGAGTCGCACTAACGCAAATGTTTTGCAGGGGAACCATACTCAGGCATATGAATATGAGAGTGGTTCGTCGAACCGTCATGTTCATATGACCAAAAATTATTCTGCTTATTCCTATGAGTATTATTGTCCACCTGCTAGACTGTTTGCTAAGGTTTCAAAGCCAAAATTCTCAGATGCTGCACTTAGACTTATAGCTTCTAAGCCACCCTTGAAGATGTGGGTGGTTAAGAAAGCTTAACTCTCCTTTGCAGGGAAAGGTCTCCAGCACAAAAACAAAATCTTCTGATGCTATTGCTGGGGACCATAAAAATCTTGTGGGGCGCAAGATAAAATGCCCAAATGGCATCATTATGTACTTCGTTCCTGAATCGCATGCTACTCTCCCCATTAGTCCAAATCTGGATCTAAGTTTTCATAACCCACTGGTTCGTCAAATGTTTATGCTTCACAACACTCTTTGTGAAGCCTATCCCCCTAACTGCACTGTAGGGTACGATACCAGCGACTTCAAAGTCTTCAGAATGGATTATTGACAGTGGGTGTACAAATCACATGACTGGCAGAAGAAGCCTTCTTATGGACTCAACTTTACGTCCATCCAACAAGAGCCACATTACATTCGCTGACACTGGTAAAAGTAAGGTATTGGGTCTAGGTAGAGTTGCAATCTCAAAGGATCAACACATGGATAAAGTCATGCTTGTTGAATCCCTTGGCTTCAACTTAATGTCTGTCTCAATGCTTTGCGATTTGAATATGATTGTAATGTTTGGCAAATATCGCTGCCTGGTGCTAATGGAATCTGACAAATCTCTAGTGTTTGAAGGGTATAGGAAAGGTGATTTGTATGTGGTAGATTTCTCAGCAGGACCACAACTTGCAGTATGTCTTCTTGCAAAAGCTTCAGAATGCTGGCTTTTGGCATCGAAGGCTTGGGCATGCTGGCATGAGGAACCTCCACACCCTTGCAGAAGAAAAAGCACGTCATAGGCATCGAGGGCGTCAAGTTTAAGAAAGATCACTTATGCGGTGCTTGTGAAGCAGGGAAGATGACAAGGGCAAAACATCCTTCGAAGACAATCATGACTACTACACAACCCTTCGAACTGCTTCACATGGATCTTTTCGGTCCCACTCACTACTCAACTTTTACTACTTCTGCATGCCTCTATGGCTTCGTAATTGTTGATGATTATTCTAGATATACTTGGGTGCACATAATCCTTTACAAGACTGAAGTGCAGGATGTCTTCAGACGCTTCGCAAATCGAGCTATGAACAATTTTGGCGCCAAGATAAAGCACATCAGAAGTGACAATGGCACCGAATTCAAGAATACTGGCCTTGATACATATCTGGACACCTTGGGCATCACACATGAATTCTCAGCTCCATACACACCACAGCAGAATGGCGTCGTCGAACGCAAGAACAGAACACTCATTGAGATGGCCAGAACAATGCTAGATGAATACAAGACTCCAAGAAAATTCTGGACTGAAGCCATTGATACTGCATGCCATATAATCAATCGTGTTTATCTTCAGAAGCTCCTGAACAAGACATCCTATGAACTCCTAACTGGCAAGAAGCCAAATGTCAGTTATTTCAGAGTATTTGGCGCAAAATGCTGGATCAAAGACCCACACCACACCTCAAAGTTTGCTCCAAAGGCACATGAAGGCTTCATGCTTGGATATGGAAAGGATTCACACTCCTACAGAGTCTTCAATCTCTTCCACTACAAAGTGGTTGAAACAGTGGATGTGCGATTTGATGAAACCAATGGATCACAAAGAGAGCAATTGCCAAATGTGCTAGATGAAGTTCCATCAAATGAATCAATCAAGCTTATGGGAACTGGAGAAATTGTACCTTCTGAAGCTCAACCTGAAGAAGAACTTATCATCTCAGCACCTGATCCACATGAAGACAATGCTCAGCCTGAAGATATACCTTCAAATGACCACATAGATCAGCAAGAGCAAAGTCTTCGCCCCACACACCCTCGTGTTGCAAATGAAGTACAAATTGACAAAATACTGGACAGCATCAATGCACCTGGTCCACTCACTCGTTCAAGGGCAGCTCAGCTACCGAACTTCTGTGGGCATTTCGCATTTGTCTCAATATCAGAACCCAAGAAAGTTGAAGAAGCCTTCATGGAACCTGAATGGATTCAAGCTATGCAAGAAGAGCTTCAACAGTTTGAGCTGAATAATGTATGGGAACTGGTTAAGCGTCCTGATCCACGGAAGCACAACATAATAGGCACCAAATGGATATACCGCAACAAGCAAGATGAGCATGGTCAAGTTGTCAGAAACAAAGCTCGTCTAGTTGCTCAAGGATATACTCAAGTGGAGGGCATTGACTTCGATGAAACATTTGCTCCTGTGGCTAGGCTTGAAGCCATACGCATACTGCTGGCCTATGAAAATCATCATAACATACTTCTATATCAAATGGATGTGAAAAGTGCCTTTCTCAATGGCAAGATTGAAGAAGAAGTGTATGTTGCACAACCACCTGGCTTTGAAAATCCAAAACATCCTGATATGGTATACAAGCTCAACAAGGCACTGTATGGCCTCAAACAAGCCCCTAGGGCCTGGTATGATACACTCAAGTACTTTCTGAAAAGCAAAGGCTTCATACCTGGTTCCCTGGATCCCACTCTTTTCACGAAGACATATGATGGTGAACTGTTTGTGTGCCAAATATATGTGGATGACATTATCTTCGGCTGCACCAATCAGAAGTATAGTGAAGAGTTTGGATACATGATGCAAGAGCAATATCAGATGTCCATGATGGGGGAGCTGAGGTTCTTTCTCGGTCTTCAAATACGGCAACAACACAATGACATCTTCATATCTCAAGAGAAATATCTTAAAGAGTGCCTGAAGAAGTTCGGTATGCAAGACTGCAAAGGCTTCACAACACCAATGCCAGCCAAGCATCATCTGGGTCCCGACGACAATGGTAAAGAGTTCGATCAAAAGGTATACCGCTCCATGATTGGGTCTTTGCTTTATTTATGTGCATCTAGGCCAGATATCATGCTTAGTGTTTGCATGTGTGCTCGATTTCAAGCGACACCAAAGGAGTCGCATCACTTAGCTGTGAAGCGAATTCTTCGATATTTGGCTCACACCCCAACTCTAGGATTATGGTATCCAAAGGGCTCAGAGTTTGATCTGGTTGGATTTTCGGATGCTGATTATGCTGGTGACAAAGTTGATCGCAAATCTACATCAGGCACATGTCATTTTCTGGGACGATCACTTGTATGTTGGTCTTCAAAGAAGCAGAACTGTGTATCTCTCTCCACTGCTGAATCTGAATACATTGCTGCTGGATCTTGCTGCGCTCAGCTTTTGTGGATGAAGCAAACACTCAAGGATTATGGCATTCATCTGAAGCAAGTGCCACTTTACTGCGACAACGAAAGTGCCATCAAGATTGCCAACAACCCAGTTCAGCACTCGAAGACAAAGCACATTGAAATTCGTCATCACTTTCTCAGAGATCATGTGGTGAAGGAAGACATTGATATCATACACGTCAACACTGAAGAGCAATTGGCAGATATCTTCACAAAGCCCTTGGATGAGAAGAGATTTTGCAAGTTACGGTGTGAGCTAAATATCTTGGAATCCTCAAATGTCCTGTGATCAGGCACACATCCTAACACTTATGCATATTGATGACTTAGATGTGCAACACATGAAGTAGCGTATATCTTCAATCAATGAAGACATACATTCTAAGTGTGAATACATTAATGTGGAATTTGACTTCGGAGCGCCACGATAATTGTGCGCCGTGTCTGGGTCTAATACTTCCTATACGGTGGGTAACGCCACCACAAATTGTTCCATTTTGAAGTGTTTCTCTCATGGCGTCATCTCTCAATGTCTTCACAATTGCTTTGGCTTCATTCTCTGTATGTCTTCATGATTATCTTCACTGCTTTGATTATATGGATATATATGTACTGATGTTCTGTCCTCTACAGCATTCACTTATAGCTATGTCTTCTTGGTTGAATCTTTTGAACTAAGTGAATGTGATCGGACCCTAACCTCTCTATGCTTTCTATCTCAAACTCTATCTCTCCAAGTCATATGCATTCTGTTGAAACTGTCGAATGTCTTCACTGTGTCCTTGTCAGCCGAAGACATTGAGACAACCATAAAAGTCAGTTTTAATGCTCATTCCTCCACATAAGATCCGGAGAAGCAGAAACGACCGCCCGATAGTTGAGGTGTGCGTGGGACGTGGAACAAATCCCGATAATCTAACTGGCCACGCGTGCCTCAAATGCGAACCGCCAGGGGTACCTGCGTAATAGCGCAGTGCCGCCTCTATCCCTATAAATATATGATTCACTGCGGTCATTATCTCCTTCTTCCACCCTCGCACGAACCCTAGCGACACCGCTAGCACTCAACGACGCCGGCGACGAAGCGCTTCACTGCCGCAACCTCTCCGACGCCGTTTTCACGCCGACAGCGGACATCACTTTCTCCGCCTTCGCCGTAGGTGTCTTCCGTCGCCAAGTTAGGGCACGGAGGATCGAACTGCTCGGCCTCAAATCTCACTTCGTCTAGTAGTTCCAAGTGTGGTAAATAAAACCTCTTTTTACAGCTTCTTTTGATCCTACAGTCCAGTCACTTTCTGCCATAAGAAGTTTCTCTTCACACTAGTTAAATCTCTCGCTGCATCTCATAACATGCCTAGTATATTCACTTGTACTTCATAAAGTAGTTAGATTCCTCACTTGTACTGATCTATGGGTTCGTACAAATCTGGAACCAACTTCTTATCTATAAGTGAATGTCTTCGCATAATGAGGTCAATGTCTTTTAAACCGATTTATCTTCAAAATCTTCTGAGAATGCATATGACCTCTTCCCCTTCCCTCGCACCTAAATGCTGTCACAGGTACATGTCCGTGGGAGAATCCTTCGGTTCTCATAGTCTGCATTCATTTGCAGAGTACTTGCAGCATCACATCAACTCGCCTGAAGCCAGATCTTGCAGAAGGAAGCCCTTGAAGCCTTTGAACATCTTGAAGCCTTCCAAGTTATCCATGGCTTCAGAAACAGTAGCAAGGAAGGGAGGCAGACAGCGACGTGGTGAAACGTCCAAAGATCTGCCTGATGAATTGGCAGAGATGTACAAAACTGATCCTGAAGAAAGCTATGGTCAGCGCAAGACACGAATCCAATGGATTCGAAGATATTGGGTAGAGCAATGGTTCCACTACCGCTTCGTCACTCAGGAATATGCGGAGAAGTGCGCCATCAAGAGACCGTGGGGAGATGTATTATACAAAAATCTCGTACCCAAGTCCAAAGACGAAGCCATTGCTCAAGGATTCTATCCATGCATGGTGAGAGGACCACAGCCAGCTGAGGCACATCCGCATCACTTCTCTGGTGCCGCGATGATAATCTCTTCAAGCGCAACTTTCAGTTTGCACAACAGTCAGCGAAGATAAACAAGAAGAAATTTGGGCTTGACTTCAACCCTGGTCCCTCCTCACCAAGGGCAGATGGCACACGCAACGCCAATCCCAATATCATCGGGCCGTATGCCAATCTTGCAGGCCTCATCACTCGCATCCTAGTCCAAGGGACTGCTGTGAATGACCCTCCAGCAGATACTGAGTCAGATGACGCCCCTGCTGCTCTGAAGCCAAAGCAGAAGAAGCCAAAAGCTCCAAAAGCTTCAAAACCAGCCGCTTCTCCCAAGATCGCAAGAGTGAAGCCTTTAGCAACTGCACCTCCTGAAGCCAGTGTGCAGTCAGAAGGCTTATCACGAGTGTCCAAGCCCCAAAAAGCCAAGAAGCCTCAGCCACACACAGGCAAAGAGCTCACAGCTGTTGACATTCTGCGCTGCGAAGCCATTGATCTCTCAAGCGATGAAGATCTTGGAGATGATGCTCTTAAGCAGCTCATCAAGAGCAAGGAGGAGGCTGAAATCTTCAACAATCTGCCTCTGTTTGATGTCGCCATCATCCACAACTTCATCGATGAATGGTTTGACACACCAGACATAAGCTTCAATGATCTGCAGCTACCCATAGGCCTCAGCGTTGCCTTTCAAGGTGCAATCTCTTCAGAACTTGCAATAGCCCAGCGAATTGTAGAACTGAAGCAGAAAATTGATCATGAAAAGGCTCAGTTCAAGAAGCACGTGGCCAAGCTCAGTGTGCAAGAAGTGAAAAACTTCAAGATCATGTTGCACGAGCTAAAAGAAAACTTCCTGAAGACGCGTGCCGAAGCTCAAGGCTCACGAGAACGCATGAAGACTTTGGCTGAACGTTGCGTGCAAGCCTACAATGAGGCACAAAAGCGCAGGGCACTTGGGCGTCCCGGCATTGACCCCAGGATGGCCGCGAAGAAGAAAAAGAAGGCGGCTGTGCCCGAACCTGAAGTGCCAAGGTCAGAACCTGATGCTCCGATTGTCTTCCCCGCTGCAACGACTGGCTCGAAGCCAAAGAGTCAATCAACTGCCTCACAGCACAAGAAGACATGGACTGCAGAGGCTAAGGCTAAGAAGAGAAAACATTCTGAAGCCTCTCCTTCTGAACCCATTATCAAGAAGCGCAAGACCAAGAAATCTCGGGCTTCTCCCACAGAGCCCCTGATAGTTGAACCACTCTGCGTCCGCTATCCTGACGCAGATCGTCAGATGACAGTGCATGAGCCTGGTTACATAGAGGCTCCGCACGCTGAAGACATTCCAACAGCCAACCCTAATGCTGCTGAAGACATTGGTCCCCAAGACAATGTGCAAGGTGATGCAGCCCTTCCTCAGCTTGAGACAAGCGAACAGATCAGTATTGGTCGTTCATTGACGCCAATCACACAAGATGCGTCGTGGGAAGATCGCCCACAGGAGGAAGATGAGCCCCAACCCACTTCAACTCCACCAGCGCCTACCCTCCATAGGCTTCGCAGAGGGCCAAGGGCTCAGGCTGTTGAAGACATTCCGGCTGCATCAGCCGAAGAGCAAGCAGAAATACCACAAGCTCCAACTCCCCCGCACCAACAAGAAGCAGTTCTCAAGGAGAACGTGCCTGAAGCTGAAAATGTTGAGGCTGCCACAAACAACGCCGAAGCAAATGTGGAGCCCTCCCCAACAACAGCTTCAGAAAACACCGAAGCTACTGCTCCTGAACATTCTGTGCCTGAGTCTGCTGCCGGACCACAATTCCACTATCATATTGCGCACAGGCCCCAGGTCCAGAAGCCGATCCCACGACTACCAAGGTTCCCAGGTCCTGCATCAGCTCCTGGTTCCTTCAACATCAACGGCTTCAGGGCAGATAACACGTTTTTCGACCGCTCCAAGAACCCTTATTCAAGGGAACGGATTGTATCAGATAGGTTCTGGAGCCATCAACAGCGCAGCTATTATTCATGCATCCTCTACAACCAAGGCCGCATCTTTCCTCACAAGCGCCTTGAGGTTGAAGCTGTTGAAGGTCTGCCTGGTCTAGAAGAAGCATTGGATTGCTTCAAGCAAGTGGGTTTGCTGCCATTTATCACTGACGAAGAGCACTGGAACGAAGAGCTTCTGCTCCAGTTCTATGCCACTTTGCATATCAAAGGCTATAACAGAGATCCGAAGACATGGATCCTGGAGTGGATGACAGGCAATATCCATCATGAAGCCAATGCTTTTGACCTAATTGAGCTTACCGGCCTTCCCACTCCTGGCGAATTCTTTGAAGAAGGGTGCCAACTCCATGCTGAAGCCATTGAGAGCATATTTCAGCGTCCTGAGCCAGATATGAGTCAGATGCTCTCAATGATGAAGCCATTTCCTCCAAATGCACCCTATCCAACTAGGTTCTTCGTTGAAGACTTAGAGTACCTGCCCAGAACAATATATCACATCATAAGGCGGACTCTCTGGCCAGTCAAGGGACACTCTCGATATGCAACGATTGATGGTGCAATGAAGACTCTCATCTTCTGCATTCTTCATGGCAAATGCTTCAATGCACAGGATCTCTTCATCCGTCAATTTGCTGCGTCTGCTTCAGAACTGTTTGGCTTAAAGTTTTATGCTCCTTGGGTTATGAGGCTAATCAAGCTTCACTCTGCAATCTCCTATCAACCCTCAGCCCGCAATCATAGGATATTTTTGCCCGATATGGACACATCTGCTGAAGCAATATATCCAGAGCCGGCCAAGCAACCACTAAGTCTTCAGAATGCAGAACACCAGAGCTTCACTCAAAATATTGAAGGTGTTGAAGCTCTCTCTCGCGTGTATCCAATGGCAGGCACCACACGTGCCCCTGCCTCAACTGAAGCCACCAACAGCACAGCTGCAAAGAGACCCAAGAAGCGCACTCGTGCACTCAATGACCGCGAGCTTCTTGTGGCTCTTCACCAAAAGCAAGATAGGCATCACGACTGGCTCAAGAGGCAGATGAGAAGCATCATGCAAGACGTCAATCGCCTCAGAAATATGGCAATCCAAGAATGCATTTGTCACACACGAGACCTGTCACCGCACTTGGAAGGGCCTCACCATGATGTGCCCTGAAGCTGAACTGCATGAGGATGGCTTCACAGAGCACTTCAAATTTGACTCCACGCCTCCAAGAAGAGCGGTGATGCGCAACACACCATCACTTGAAGAGTCAGAGTTCTCTTCTTCTGCTGCCACCGTGTCTTCACGTATTATTGAAGAAGAAGACGACGCGACATCATCTCCACCTGCTTCAACGCGCGTCGAATCTGCACCAAGCTCGTCTGCACCACCGCCAAACAACTCCACCGACCCTGCTGCGCCTGGGAACGCGTAGAAACCTCTATGTCTTCAAACCTTTTTGGTCATCACTGACAAAAGGGGGAGAAGCATATGATGGTTATAGTCTTCAAGCGGGTCACTTTGGGCGGGTGCCACTATATTTTGCTACAATTTTGCTTCGTGCTTACAACTCCCGTTCTTGCTACATTTGCTTCTTGAGTTGTAACACTTAGCCTTGATGGCCGTCTGCTACCTGCTTGTCACTCCGTTATGCGAAGATAAATTCCGCATGTGCGATGATAAATTCCGCACTTATTTCTTACTGCAGACGTCCATTTTCCATTATGCATGACATTATCTTCATATACTTTCACATGCATAATGGATTGTCATCATAAGTTGAAGTGGATCTCCACAAGTACAACCTGCCATGTGCATTTGCATTCAAAAGGCAAATTACTTATATGCACATCTTCAGGGGGAGCCCTTTCAACTTATGAAGACAAATTCCTTTACTATTTCACAAATTATGTTCCCCGTTGAAAACTTCAACTAGTTTGTCATCAATCACCAAAAAGGGGGAGATTGTAAGTGCATCTAGTGCCACCCCTAGTTGGTTTTGGAGTATTGACGACAAACCTAGTTGAGGGACTAATGTGTTTGTGAGAATTGCAGGAAAACACAGGTAGAAGTCCCTCATTGATTCAGTTTTACTACCAGAGATGACCCCTAAAAATGTACGAAGACATTGAAGACAATGGTGGTTTATGAAGATATTCATATTGAAGAACAATGACATGAGAAGACTCCCTATGAAGCTTTTGAAACTCGAAGACCTAGATCCTTCGTAGTTTTATTTCATTCATGTTGCGTCATAGGAACCACCTTACTATCAAGTGGGGTCGAAGAGAACCAGTCAGAATGACTGAAGTGATGCCTAATTCAAATCCTATGTCTTCGAGCGAAGCCTATGAGAGAAAATCTTGTCCAGAGTCAGACAAGTCAGCTTTACTTGTAGCCCAAGTAAGGTTGCCGTGTGAGTTCGAAATCCGACCGTTGGTACACGTGTCAATTCCTTAGTGACCCAGGGTCATTTCGGACAGATCAGGTCGGGTTGCCAAGTGGCTATAAATAGTCCACCCCCACAACCTTAAACGGTTGGCTGCTCAAATTTCAGTGCACGGCTTTTGTCGTTTGAGAGCAACCCACCTCGAAGCCTTTGAAAGAAAAATTCCCAGTGAGGAGAAAACCCCTAACCACCCAGAGCCAGAGTAAATTGGGCATCACTTAAGTCTTCGTGTCTGTGTGATTTGAAGACTTATTACACTTGAGGACTGTGCATCCTCCAAACGGTTAGGCGTCGCGTTCTGAGCATCCAAGAGAAATTGTGGATTGCCAGTGAACGAAGTCTGTGAAGGTTTGGGAGTCTACCTTGAAGACTTACCAGAGTGATTGGGCGAGGTCTGTGTGACCTTAGCTCAAGGAGAAAACGGTGAGGACTGGGTGTCTTGGACTAAGTGTCCTTGACTGGGTGTCTGGGACTGTCTGTCCTTCGGTTTAAATACCTAGCCGCTCCAACCAGACGTACAGTTGTCACAGCAACTAGAACTGGTCCAACAAATCATTGTCTTCAACGTGTCACTGGTTTCATCTTCACTTCCCTTCATTTACAGTTATTCATTGTGAAGCCATTGCATGCTTGCTTTATCTTTTGTCTTCACAACATGAATGTATGATCTGTTCAGCTTCATAACTTCTTCCTACCTGATCCTTAATACACTGAAGCTGTTTGCCATTGAGCTTTCACTCTATTGAATACATGACCATGGCTGTCCTAGTGTAATCTAACTTCCGCTGCATAGTAATAGGCATAATCTTCACTGTTTGTCTTCATAACTCTCACGTTTTGAAGACCTTCATAAAAATCGCCTATTCACCCCCCCCCCCTTTAGTCGATATAACGCACTTTCACAAGTGTAGTATCGCAGGCATAGTGTCATCGTGCTAATGTGATCCTTTGTAACATCAGACACTTGTATCATTATCCTTTGTAATAAGAGCTGATTTGTTCTATGTCAAGCAGTGCCATATTCCAGAGACTTCTCCTCAATCTCTGGGCTGGAATACTGGGCTTTCTGGTTTCTCTGAGCCGGGTGACAATAACCATTTTAAATGCATGTTGGCATGCAGGATAAACCATTATCCACTCATAGCTAAGTGGGCATGGCATGAGTAACTATAATCTCTAATTGTCATTGCAAATATGTTTCATTCATAATGGGCATAATCAAGAATGATGAGCTAATCATATTTCCAAAAACGAAATAGGTCGAGTTCTTACCAGCTTTTCTCCATCTCAATAATTTCATCATATTTCGTGATTATTGCCTTTCACTTGCACGACCGAACTGTGTGGATAATCATAAGAGTGCATGTGCATTGGACTAAGCTAGAATCTGCAAAACATTTATTCAAAGGAGAAGACAAGGTAATAAGGGCTCTTTGTTAGATCAATAATAATGCATATGAGAGCCACTCAACATTTTCATCGTGGTGTTCTCCTTACGACCCAAAGAAAAGGAAAAAGAATTTCAAAGAAATGTACTAAAATATTTTTGGAGTAATTGTTTTTATGAAGAAAGCAAAAACAAGAATGAGAAAAACTATTTACACGGGAAAGCTCCCAACAAGCAAAAGAAGAATGAGAAATCTTTTTGGGTTTTCTTTTAATACTACTACTAAATAAACTTAAAATAAAAGCTAAAAAGAAGCGGGAACTGATTTTTTTTGGATTTTCTCAAAGTTTTTCAAACACACAAGAAGAAAGCAATAAAAATAACCTAGCATGGATAATATAATGGAAAAGTAGGAACACCGACAACTGAAATGAGTGTGTGAACATGAATGTAATGTCGGTGAGTACCTACTCCCCCAAGCTTAGGCTTTTAGCCTAAGTTGGTCTATGGCCACGACTGGCCTGGATAGTATCCAAAATCACGGTTGGGGTTGTACTGAGCCACGGCAGCTACCGCTTGGAGGGCTGCCTCATGGAGGCGAGCGGCCTCCCTGCTCTCTCATACTCGTCCGCCTCCTCTATGGTTATGAAGTATCTTCGTTTTACCTGAAAGTCAAAGAAGGCAGGAGTGGGAAGCGTAATACAAAAGACGCGCTCCCTGTCGAAGATTAGTCGGTAAAGGAGGGACCGTTCGTTCCTCTCAAGAAACTAGTAATGTACCATAGCATTATAATCAAGGAAAGCAGGTGGCAATTGAGCATAATTTTCTCTTATGGGGACACCAAGGTAATTAGCTAAGCGGGTGGCATAAATTCAAAGAAATCCCCATCCTTAGCATTGTTATGTAATCGACACGCAATGATAGCCCCCTAGTTAAATTGTTTATCATTCATTACAGCACTTTTGAGGACACTCAAATCAGACGCGTAGAGGTGGCTATGATCGTGTTTACCATTAATGCATCTACCCACAAGTAAAGCAAAGTAATGTAATGCAGGAAAAGTGAATGCTCAATAAAGTGGCTTGTGTTATGGTTCAGGTTTCTCCTACAGTGATGCTAGCAAGGAACTCAGAGCAATCAGATTTACGAGGTTAAGTACAAGTACGCCATTGTGGAATTTTGCATGGATCATTAAAATCTTTTAGGTCCATGGTAAATGATTTATCATAAAGATCAAACAAAACATAATGTGTATTGCGATGGAATGAATACTTATATCTCCGCACAAAGGGACTGGTGAGGTTGTAATATTGTAAACACTTATCTGACACAAAGTCTGTCAGGCTGGCGTTGTGGACATACATATCAAATTCCTCCTTGAAACATGCATGAATCATGAAGTGATTCGACGGCCATTCGCAATGTTGCACTAGAGCCTCGCTCGGTGGTTCAAGGTCCGGCTCACATATTGCGAGCCTTGGAGATTTCTGCTTTGAGGAACTACCTTGGAACCACCTTGGACATACATATCAAAGATTGTTGCTATCAATTCCTCAACATTTTCTTTCTCTAAAAAATTTCTAAAATATTTAGTGACTCAAAATAAAAGTGAAAAAAACTCAATAAGATTGATAGCAACTGCTACCACAAGTGCCTAGAGGTTATATCATGCATCAGGACTACTTTGGACCATATAAATTTGAAATGCAAGCTCAAGAACAAGATCACCACAACGGCAAAAATTTGCAATATATAAAGCACTAGAACAAAAACTAATTGGACCATTGGAGGAGTCACATACTGATGAATAATCCCCTGAAACAGTTTTGGAAATGGAGTTCCGAGCAAGGAGATCGAAAATGGCAGCTAGATCAGCAAGAACACGGGTTTGAGCAATGGTGTGATTTTTTCCGGAGGAAGACGTAGTGGATGGGTGTTGGAATAAGTGAGGGGACCCACATGAGACCCACAAGCCCTGTAGGCATGCCCAAGGGGTGGGCGCGCCATGTGGACTTGTGGCCCACTAGTGTTTCCCCTGGTGTGTTTTCAGTACCAAAAATTCTTAAATATTCTGGAAAAATTCGTACTAAATTTTTAGGGCATTTGGAGAAATTTTATTTTCGGGACATTTTTTATTGCACATTTAATTCAGAAAATAGACAAAATAATAGTATTTTTTCTTTATTTATTCTAAACAACAGAAAGTAAAAAGTGGGTACAGAAAGTTGTGTTTACTAAATCCATCCATCTCATGCCCATCAAAAGGTATCCATTAACAAGGTTGATCAAGTCTTATTAACGAACTTTTTTCGAATGACATGAAACCGGAGAATCTTCATATAACACTAGGTTACCTCAACGGGGATATGCATGTCCCCAACAATAAGAATATCATATTTCATTTTGACAGTAGGAATAGGGAATTCAAAACCTCCAATAGCAATAGTTGCAATTTTTCCAATAGAATTGATGCTATTAACTTGAGGTTGTTTCTTTGGAAAGTGTACTGTATGCTCATTACCATTAACATGAAAAATGACATTGCCCTTGTTGCAATCAATAACAACCCCTGTGGTATTCAAAAAGGGTCTACCAAGGATGATCAACATACAGTCGTCCTCGGGTATATCAAGAATAACAAAGTATGTTAAAATAGTAACATTCGCGACTACGGCAGGCACATCCTCAGAAATACCGATGGGTATAGTAGTTGATTTATCAGCCATTTGCAAAGAGATTTCAGTTGGTGTCAACTTATTCAAATCAAGTCTATGATACAAAGAGAAAGGCATAACACTGACACCGGCTCCTAAATCACATAAGGCAGTTTTAACATAGTTTCTTTTAATGGAGCATTGTCGTGGAATTGTCACGGTAGATGTCCTAGCGAAAGGACTTAGTCGTAGGGCCATCGCAACTAGGAAGCTTAAAGGGGTTAATCGGGACAAAGGACATGAGATGTTTATACTGGTTCGGCCCCTTACGGTGAAGGTAAGGCCTAGTCCAATTGATGTTGTATTGCTAGGTTTCGATGACCAAGGAGCGAATCTGCTAGCTTGGCTATCGATCTCTTGTTTCTTGTCCTAAGCCGCCGCCGGTTCGTCCTCTTATATACACGGGTTGACGCCTGGCAGCCTACAGAGTCCCGGCCGGCTCATAAAATGTGTCCGGCTCGGTGACTTCTTTTATATGACTTTCTTTACAAGTCTTTCTCTACATAAGGTGGTTCACAATATTGGGCCTTAAGTCGCCTCTGGGCTTAGGCTTTCTACAAGTCTTAATAAACTATTACCTTGAACATTTACTGGGCTTCTTCTCGTAACCCTCCATTGGGGTTGACTCGGCCCCTCCTGGGCGGGTCATACCTGGTAGCTATATCCCCAACATTAGGCCCCAGGTTGACTTGAACTTTGTTCATTGTCAATCTTCAACACTTAGACGAAATCCATCTTCCTCTCTCTGTAAAAACTCTATAACCCGCCATGACGTCATCTTCTGAAAACACGAAAGCCTACTATGATGTCATCTTCAATGTATCTTTATCTTTTAATGTCTTCCGAGAATCGAGGCGTCCGTTTAGCTGGATTATCATTGTTTTGGTCTTCCTCAATTTTCGCGCTTGCCTGTTCACCTATCCCCTTATAAATAGGCTTGGCCGGTCTTTCCCCTTTCTTATTCTTCCTCATCTTCTCGCTACCTCTCTGCCTCTCGAGCTCCGCCGTCACTATAGTGCCCGCCGCCGCCTCTCAACGTCGGCCGCTGCATCACCCTGAGCTCGTCCCGAGAACCACAGCGACCCTTCGTAGAAGCTCTTCATTCGTAAGTTCCTACCTTTCCACGCTCTTAGATCTGTTTAGGGTTACGAGTTCATCGATGTTCTTCACCGTTCATCACAGACCTCCTTGTAGTTTCTTCTTCGTACCCTCTTTTGATCCAGAAGGAAAGTAGAACTTATGCGGTAGTGGTTTTACGCCCATCTTAGTTGTTAGTAGATCCTTTTCCTTTGCACAGATACCTTCTTAGAGCTGATGAACTCCTCTGCGCTCATTCTTTAGGTCTAGATTTATTTTTATTTTCTGACCCATTTTGATCCAGAATACTAGTGATAGCTTTGGGAAATCTGTTTGTCTCAACACTTAGCCAATTCTATTTCTGGTTTCCTTCAAATGTCTTTAGTCATGGCAGCTTATTACGCCGGCTCACTTTTCCCTTATATGACATTAGCCCTTACTTGAGCTGCCATTACTCATTTGCACCATCATCATTTAAATTTTAATTTCACCATTGAATTGAACCGGCTCGTTACTTTCTTCTCAGTTTGTCCTTTGATCATCATGCCGTCAAAAGCACCGACTGTCTGCAACTGGGTCCCTTCCATAGTCATTGAAGATACCTTGAAGGAATTTTCACCATAGGATTTTTGCCAGGGAAAAATGTTATGTCTTATCGTGCACCTGACCCGGACAAGGAACTACCTAATCCCAAAGACGGTGAAGTTATTGTCTTCACTGACCACATGAATCGGGGTTTTTCACCACCCGGCTCAAAGTTCTTTAGAGACGTTCTTCATTTTTTCAAACTTCACCCTCAAGATCTTGGACCCAATTCCATATCCAACATCTGCAATTTTCAAGTTCTCTGTGAGGTGTATCTTCAAGAAGAGCCGATTGTGGAACTCTTCAGGGAGTACTTTTATCTGAACCGCCAGAATGAGTGTACCAATGGGCCTAGCTTGGAACTCGGTGGAATCTCAATTCAGCGCCGACAGGGCGCCGTCTTTCCCTTAATAGCCTTACCGAGTCATCCCAAAGATTGGAATCAGACCTGGTTCTATTGCCAAGATACGTCTCCAGCCAATGAAAAACCACTGCCGGGTTATCGCGCGGAGCGTCTGGATTCCAAGTTTGTGCTCCCTGATAAGCTTACTACTGCTGAATGCAAGAAGCTTATTCCATCTATTAAAAGGATCAATGCCTTACTGGGGAATGGCTTAAACGGAGTTGACTTGATCCATTGCTGGATCTCATGGCGGGTCATTCCTCTAAGCCGCCGATCCAAATTGATGTATGGATATGATGGAGGCCCAGATGACTCTTTGCGTCACAACTCTGGCAAAAACTTGTTTAAGTTGGTTAAACGGAAAGAGGGTTTCGAGACGAAACTCCAGGCGCTTGAATCGCCTGATTCCGATAAACGAGGGAAAAGTTATACTAAAACGAAAATCAGATCAGAAATCGCGATCTAGAAAATCACGGATTTATTCCGAGAAAAAGAAAAACGACGAACGTTCGTTAGAACGAACGAACGGGCGAACGCTCGCTATTTTAATAAACCGGAAAAACCTATCTATTTAAAAAAACCGAAACTGAAAAAAAAACGAACAAAACCGTCGGAAAAACCGAACGGTTTTTCGGGAAAAACAAGAGGCGGCGAGGTCTACCTCCGGCGAAGGATCTGACATCGGCGGCGATCGGCGGCGCGGCGCGGCGGCGGCGGCGGCGCTAGGGCGGCGGGGCTGGGGCGCTAGGGTTTCGGCCCGGGGCGGGCCGGCGGCTTATAAAGGCTGAGGCCGGAGGAGTCCGGGCCTAACACGGCCCGTAGGTCGGTTTAGTTTTTTTAAATAGTTACGCTCAGAAAAAAACAAAAGGAATACTAAACGGACTCCAAAAATCCTGAAAGAAATTTTCCCCGGCTCCTAAAATCAAGCAGAACAGGATGAACATTTATTTGGGGGCCTAAATGCAATTTTGAAAAACGCGCATTTTTCCTAAATTCAAGTAAAATAGAAAATAAAACGAGAATAAATCTGATTTGATTTTTTTATTAAATCCTCAATATTTCTTTATTTTGGGAAAGTCATTTTATTCCCTCTCTTATATTTTTGCAATAGAAATAATTGAAGATAAAATAAATAAAATCAAATGATCCTGTTTTCAAAATTTGAGACAACTCAAATATGAAAATAACGAAATCCCCAACTCTCTCCGAGGGTCCTTGAGTTGCGTGAAATTTCTAGGATCAACCAAAATGCAATAAATATGATATGTAATGATGATCTAGTGTATAACATTCCAAATTGAAAATTTGGGATGTTACACTAACGTAGTAAGCCGGCCGTTGGACCGGATGTTCCTTGCTAGCCTCCTTGCGCTCCACAACAATGGCCACACTGACCGCACGTGAGTTAGCAGCCGTATACAACAACAACGACTCTCTCTCAACCGGAGCAGCAAGAACCGGCAGCTCAGCGAGCTGTTTCTTCAGATCCTCAAAAGCAGAGTTAGCAGCATCACTCCAGACAAAGTCATCCGTCTTTTTCATCATTTGATACAAAGGCATCGCCTTCTCCCCTAACCGGCTTATGAACCGGCTTAAGGCAGCGACGCAACCCGCCAAACACAGAACGTCATTGATGCACACCGGTTCGGCCAGAGATGTAATTGCCTTAATTTTCTCCGGATTAGCGTCAATACCTCTGTTAGACACCAAAAAATCAAAAAGTTTGCCAGCTGGGACTCCAAAAACACATTTGGCCGGGTTAAGCATCATCTTGTAGACCCGGAGGTTATCAAAGGTCTCCTTCAGATCAGTTACCAAGGTTTCCTTCTCTCTCGATTTTACTACTATGTCATCCACATAAGCATGAACGTTACTTCCAATCTGATTGTAAAGACAATTATGTACACATCGTTGATAAGTCGCTTGGGCACTTTTCAGTCCAAAAGGCATAGACACATAGCAGAAGGCTCCAAACAGAGTGATGAAAGCCGTCTTCTCCTGGTCCTTAACTTCCATCTTGATCTGATGATAACCTGAATATGCACCCAAAAAACACAAACGCTCGCAACCCGCCATAGCATCAATAATGTGATCAATACGAGGGAGAGCAAAAGGATCGGCCAGACAAGCCTTGTTCAAATCGGTGTAATCCACACACATATGCCAGGTGCCATTCTTCTTGAGTACAAGCACCGGGTTAGCCAACCACTCTGGGTGAAAAACTTCAATAATGAATCTGCGCTCTAAGGCAATCATAGTACTACCAGCATGGTTACATCGTTCTTTGGGCAAGCTTCAACTTCAAAGTCACCTGATTTGGCACCAGCCAAAGGAGTAGGAACAACAGCTGGGGAAGCACCATTACCATCCATGGGATGCTTTTTGAACAGCCCCCTCTGTTCAATACCGATACCTGTCAGATTCCATAGCTGATGAATCTCCTTCTTTTTCCACTCTTTCCCCGTCACGCAAGACACTTTTCTGGCACAAACCTAGTAGTTATTTGTCCTGCTGAGCCGGGCCACCTCTTCTCCAATGGCCTTGCGCCTTTCCTTGTTAAACCATAGAAGAAACTGCCTAGCCGGCATAAACTTCAGATCAATATTAAGAGTGTGCTCAGTGAGTTCTCTCGGGACACCCGGCATGTCGGAAGGTTTCCATGCAAAGATGTCCTAGTTCTCACGGATGAACTCGATGAGCATGCTTTCCTATTATTGATCCAAGTTGGCGCTGATGATGAACTGTTTGGATGAGTCGCCAGGCACAAAATCAACCATCTTGGTGTCATCAACTAGCTTGAATTTCAACACCGGTTCATGCTCCGTAGTTGGCTTCTTAAAAGACATCATGTTTGCCGGGTCAACATTATCTTTATAAAACTTTAACTCCTCTGTCGCACAAACAGATTCAGCATAAGCGGCATCACCTTCTTCACATTCCAGGGCTATTTTCCGGCTTCCATGTAACGTGATGGTGCCTTTATAGCCCGGCATCTTGAGGTGTAGAAACACATAACACGGTCGAGCCATGAACTTGGCATAAGCCGGCCGTCCAAACAGAGCATGATATGGGCTTTTGATCATAACCACCTCAAAAGTTAACTTCTCAGCCCTGGAATCATATTCATCCCCAAAGGCTACTTCTAGTTCAATATTACCAACTGGGTATGCCGACTTACCGGGCACAACACCATGAAAAACAGTGTTGGATTGTTTAAGACTCTTATCAGTCAACCCCATCCGACGAAACATCTCATAATAGAGGATGTTGATGCTACTGCCTCCGTCCATGAGCACCTTAGTGAACTTATGTCCACCAACCTGAGGTGCCACCACCAAGGCCAAGTGACCCGGATTATCAACCCGGGGAGGGTGATCTTCCCTACTCCACACAATAGGTTGTTTTGACCACCTCAAATAACATGGAATCGCTGGCTCAACCGCATTGACAGGCCTCTTATGAAGCTTCTGGTCCCTCTTGCATAAACTAGTGGTAAATACGTGGTACTACCCACTATTCAACTATTTTGGGTTACTCTGATACCAGGACTGTTGCTGCTGATTACTTTGGCCGGGTTGCTGATTATAGCCACCCTGGTTACCCGGATGGCCCTGACCGTGAAAACCGCCTCGGCCTGAACCTGCGCCCGGGCCATGAAAGTTGCCCCCGCCTGAACCGCCGCCAGGTCTGTGACTACCATCAAACATGTTGCAATTTTTAAATGCCTTCATGATCATACAATTCTTCCACAGATGGGTAGCTGGCTTCTCCCGGGTGTCGTGTCTTGGACAAGGTTCATTCAGTAGTTGCTCAAGGGTGGGACCTGACCCGCCTAACCGAGGAGGTGGCCTACCCTTGCGCCGTTGGTTGTTGCCCTGTGTATTGGTGTTAGACACAAACTCGTCGGCCTTACGTTTATAACCTCCTTGATTCGCCGGGTTATGCTGGTGACCCTTGCCGTTGCCGTTCTTCTTTCCCTTCCCTGTCTTTTCTTCTTCAGACACGGGATCCTTGGTACTGTCAGAATCAGCATATTTGACCAAGGCCGCCATCAACTAGCCCATGTCATTACAATCACGCTTGAGTCGCCCCAGTTTCTGTTTTAGAGGTTCAAAACGGCAATTTTTCTCCAACATTAAGACCGCAGAGCCGGCATCCATATTATTAGATGAATGTATTATCTCCTTGACCCGGTGCACCCAATGGGCCGTGGATTCACCTTCCTCCTGCTTACAATTAGTCAGGTCCACGATTGACATAGATTGTTTACATGTGTCCTTCAAGTTCTGAATGAACCGGGCTTTTAACTCCGCCCATGAGACGATGCAGTTGGGTGGCAACCCTTTCAACCAAGTGCGAGCCGTTCCATCCAACATCATAGTGAAATACTTAGCCATTGCTGCATCGCTAACCTCCAACAGCTCCATCGCCATCTCATAACTTTCAATCCATGCCCTAGGCTGTAAGTCGGCCATGTAATTAGGCACCTTACGAGGCCCCTTAAAGTCTTTTGGCAAGCGCTCGTTACGTATAGCCGGCACCAGGCAAGGGACACCTCCTGTTCTTGTGGCCACTCCTGCCTCAACAGAGGTTGCCGGATAAACCGGAAAAGCTTGATGAGCCGCCTGCTTAGCTGCCAGTTGAGCCGCTCGCTCCGCCTCTTGACGGATTCTCTCTTGATCCGTCAAGTTAAGGCCCCCCTACACCGGCTCATGCCTGCGTGGTTGGTTACAGCGTTGAGCATTGCTCGACATAGAGGTTGAGTGCATATGCCTGCTATAGCTCGGGCTCCAGCTTGGACGAGGGGTTGAATGGATTCTGTCTCAACTATAAGAGTACGCATCCTGCTGCGCCAGAGCCGTCTTAAGAAGTTCTCTCACCCTTCGTGTTTCAAAAGTTTTCGGAGAGTCGCCTTCCATCAGGAGAGCCGCCAAACGAGCCGACGCACCGATGAGATTCTCCAAAGGGTTAGAAAAGTGACCCGGTGGTATTGGTGTGTAATCAGGTGGAGCAGTATTCATACGGGGTGGCTCCATGGCCCGCGGTTGAACCGGCGCCCTAGCCTCGGGTGTCGTGATCTGGTTTGCCTCTGGCGGGTTACTTGGAGCAGCCCCGGGTGTGTGGAAGAGATTCCTAGGGTCGTAAGTCAGAGGCTAACGTGACTGAGTTTTCTGGTGCCTTCTCCTCATGACCTCGTTTGACGCGTTTAGATCCATCGAGAGCCGGAAAGTCTCTGCCTGAAGCTGCTGAGCATGAGCATCCAAAGCTGCCCGCTCCGCGGCCATCCTGACCTCTTCTGCTGCTAAATTTTCCTTGGCCTGTGCCATCTCTTCGCGCAGCCGTGCCACCTCCGCGTCATGCTGATCCTTATCCGCCGGCTCCACTACAGCAGTCAACAGAGCTGTCAACTTATCCATAAGGTCCATTAGCACCTGAGCCGGGGGCGAGCGGGGTCTCCTGACTCGGCTGCTGCCGACTCAGTGGTTATCGCTGTCGCAGCCATAGAGTTCTGCCTGGGTTGAGTGCCAGCCATGAAAACTCCGACTCGATTCGGAGGCTCGGAGAGGTCCGGAATACTGCTGCCATGGGAACAGCCCCCAAGCACGCCATCTTGTAACTGATACAAAGAATCTGTCTCGCCTGAGGACGACTCACCGTCAGAACAGATGGCCGTCTCATCGCCATCCACTGATCCTTCAGAGAATTCACCTCCATGGATGCAACCCACGAAGGCATGCCTCACGGCAGGTTGAGCCCGGGCGGATCTCGCACGCTGAGCTGTCTCGATGAGGTTGGTGCAGACGTCCAGGGCCCGATTCGTCGATCCGGCCGATGAAGACATGGCTTTCGCCAAAGGGGACCTGGTACCCATACCCAATTGAGCCGGCCTCGGGGCCCCAGCCTTCGTTGTCTATGTAGAGTTTGCCATGACAACTTTTGGTCATCCAGCCCACAACGTATCCCTTGAGTCCTTCAAACCTGCCCTTCAAGAACTCAAATCCACCGTGCACTGGCCCCACGGTGGGCGCCAACTGTCATGGAATTGTCACAGCAGATGTCCTAGCGAAAGGACTTAGTCGTAGGGCCATCGCAACTAGGAAGCTTAAAGGGGTTAATCAGGACAAAGGACATGAGAGATTTATACTGGTTCGGCCCCTTACGGTGAAGGTAAGGCCTAGTCCAGTTGATGTTGTATTGCTAGGTTTCGATGACCAAGGAGCGAATCTGCTAGCTTGGCTATCGATCTCTTGTTTCTTGTCCTAAGCCACCGCCGGGTCGTCCCCTTATATACATGGGTTGACGCCTGGCGGCCTACAGAGTCCTGGCCGGCTCATAAAACGTGTCCGGCTCGGTGACTTCTTTTATATGCCTTTCTTTACAAGTCTTTCTCTACATATGGCGGTTCACAATATTGGGCCTTAAGCCGCCTCTGGGCTTAGGCTTTCTACAAGTCTTAATAAACTATCACCTTGAACATTTACTGGGCTTCTTCTCGTAACCCGCCATTGGGGTTGACCCGGCCCCTCCTGGGCGGGTCATACCTGGTAGCTATATCCCCAACAAGCATGGTATAGTTGGTATTCCCGGATCTCCTAGTTTCTTTAGTATTCCACCCTTAAAAGTGTAATTAGCAAGCATAGTGGAAATTTCAGCTTCCGATATCCTTCTTTTATTTGTAACAATATCTTTCATATACTTAGCATAAGGAGACATTTTCAAAATATCAGTCAAATGTATATGCAAAAAGACAGGTCTAAGCATTTCAACAAAGTGCTCAAAATCCTCATCATCCTTTTTCTTGGATGGTTTAGGAGGAAAGGGCATGGGTTTCTGAACCGATGGTTCTCTTTCTTTACCATGTTTCCTAGCAATGAAGTCTCTCTTATCATATCTTTTATTCTTAGGTTGTGGGTTATCCAGATCAACAAAAGGTTCTATCTCCACATCATTATCATTACTAGGTTGAGCATCAACATGAACATCATCATTAATATTATCACTAGGCTTATGTTCATCACCAGATTGTGTTTAAGCATCAGAGATATAAATATCATTTGGGTTTTCAAGTGTGTCTATAACAGGTTCACTAGAAGCATGCAAAGTCCTATCACTTTTCTTTTTCTTTTTGGAAGGACTAGGTGCATCGGTATTAATTAATTGAGAGTCTTGTTATACTCTCTTAGGATGACCTTCGGGATACAAAGGTTCTTGAGTCATTTTACCACCTCTAGTCATAACTCTAATAGCATGATCATTTATTTTATTATTCATCTAATTGAGCAGATCATTTTGTTCTTTGAGAAATTGTTCTACTTGAGTTTTTACCATTGAAGCATGTTTACTAATGATTTTGAGATCATTAACAGTTCTACACATGTAGTCACCTAAGCAGTCAAGCATATAAGCATTACGTTTCAATTGTCTTCTAACATATGCATTGAAGTTTTCTTTTTTAACAATAAAGTTATCAAATTCATCCAAGCGTTGACTAGCATACTTATTATGAGGAATATCACCCTCATCAAATCTATAGAGAGAATTTACATCTACTACCTGTGTCGGAGTATTAAGACCATGTATTTCTTCAATAGGTGGTAAATTCTTAACATATTCATCCTTAATACCTATTTATTTCATAGATTTCTTTGCCTCTTGCATATTTCAGGACTAAGAAATAGAATACCTCTTTTCTTCGGAGTTGGCTTAGGATTTGGTTCAGGAAGAGTCCAATCATTATCATTACTCAATATATTATTCAATAGTACTTCAGCTTGTTCAACACTTTGTTCCTTGAAAACACAACCAGCACAACTATCTAGGTGGTCCCTAGAAGCATCGATTAGTCCATTATAAAAGATATCAAGTATTTCATTTTTTTTAAGAGGATGATCAGGCAAAGAATTAAGTAATTGGAGAAGCCTCCCCAAAGCTTGTGGGAGACTCTATTCTTCAATTTACACAAAGTTAAATATTTCCTAGAAAGTAGCTTGTATCTTATGAGCAAGAACATATTTTTTAGAGAAGTAATATATCATATCCTGGAGACTATGCACACAACCAGGAGCAAGAGAATTAAACCATATCTTAGCATCACCCTTTAACGAGAAAGGAAACAACTTAAGAATATATTAATAGAGAATTTTTTCCTCATGAGCAAATAGGTTTCCTATATCATTCAATTTAGTAAGATGTGCCACAACAGTTTCAGATATATAACCATGGAAAGGATCAGATTCAACCAAAGTAATTAACTCAGGATCGGCAAAGAATTCATAATCCTTATCAATAACAAAGATAGGTGAAGTAGTAAACTTAGGATCATATTGCATTCTAGCATTCGAAGATTTTTCTTTCCACTTGCATAGTAATTTCTTAAGATCATCTCTATCTTTACAAGAAAGAAAGTCCCTAGCTACCTCTCCATCCATAACATAACCCTTACGTATAACAAGAAGTTAATATGTAGGAGAGCTAGTCTTATCAGTCGTTTCAAAGTATTCAGTTTCAATAATTTCATCAGTTTCAGAAATATCATCAGTTTCAGCATTCTCAATATCTTTAGCTCTAGCAAGTTGTTCATCAAGAAAATCACCCAAAGGCACAGTATTGTCAAGCAATGTATAATCATAAGCATCATGCATAGTAGAAGTAGCATCATCAGTAACATGCGACATATCAGAATCAATAGCAGTTGTAGGTGTTGCAAGTTTACTCAAAACAGAAGATGAATCAAGTGTAGAGCTAGATGGCAGTTCCTTACCTCCCCTCGTAGTAGAGGGAAGAAATCTTGGTTCTGGTATCCTTCAGATTCCAGATAGAGATCAATAGATATATATTCCAAGTGACTCATAGAATAGAGCTATGCTCCCTAGCAACGGCGCCAGAAAATGGTCTTGATAACGCACAAGTATAGGGGATCGCAATAGTTCTTGAGGGTAGAATATTCAACCCAATTTTATTGATTCGACACAAGGGGAGCCAAAGAATATTCACGAGTATTAGCTGTTGAGTATTCAACCACACCTGAAAGACTTAATATCTGCAGCGAAGTGTTTAGTAGCAAAGTAGTATTGAAGTAACGGTAGGAGCAGAAAAAGTACCAGTAGCAGTTCTCTAGCGATTGTAACAACAGTAGCAACGAAAGTAACTTAGCAAAGATCAATATGTGAAAAGCTCGTAGTCAATGGATCGGCAATGATATATGTCGGATGATATTCACCATGTAGCAGTAATAACCTCGGCTGACACAGACCTAGCTCTAATTCATCAATATAATGTAGGCATGTATTTCGTATATAGTCACACGTGCTTATGGAAAATAACTTGCATGACATCTTTCGTCCTACCCTCCCATGGCAGTGGGGTCCTATTGGAAACTGAGGGATATTAAGGCCTTATTTTCATAGAGAACTGGAACAAAGCATTAGCACTTAGTGAATACATGAACTCCTCAAAGTACGATAATCACGGAAAGAATCCAAATTATTGTCACCTTGGGGTATGCGGATCATAACACGTAATAGGTGACTACAACTTCCAAGATCGGATCAAGAACACAAATATATTTGTGAAAACATAAAGGGTTCAGATCTGAAATCATGGCACTCGGGTCCTAGTGACAAGCACTAAGCATATCAAAGTCGTAGCAACATCAATCTCAGGACATATTGGATACTAGGGATCAAACCCTAACAAAACTAACTCGATTACATGATAAATCGCATCCAACACATCACCGTCCAGCAAGACTACAATATAATTACTCACGCACGGCGGTGAGTATCATGAAATCCTTGATGGAGGAAGGATGGTGATGTTGATGGCGATGAATTCCCCTCTCTAGAGCCCCTAACGGACTCCAGATCAGCCCTCTCGATGAAGAACAGGAGGCGGCGGAAGCTCTGTATCATGAAACACGACGAATCCTTCTCTCTGATTTTCTCTCTCCATGAATAGGTACTTATAGAGTTGGAATTAGGGTTGGAGGAGCTCTAGGGGGGCCATAAGCCTGCAGGGCACGCCCTCAGGGCTTGTGGCCTCTGGGTGGCCCCCTCTGGTTGAGTCATGCGCCAATATTTTTTTGTATATGCCAAATATTCTCCATAAATTTTCAGGTCAATCTGAGAACTTCTATTTCTGCACAAAAATAACACCATGGCAATTCTGCTGAAAACAGCATAAGTCCAGGTTAGTTCCATTCAAATCATGCAAGTTAGAGTCCAAAAAAAGGGCAAAAGAGTTTGGAAAAGTAGATACGATGGAGACGTATCAAGATGTAGACTGCAACTTCCTGCTCACCATGTTTACAACAAATAATATATCATGCCAAGTAAAAACTCAAAACTACCATGCATCAAATAAATTTTTTGCGTCACTCTTTGACTTGGCATCATCACAAATTTTACATAACTTGGACACAACTAGCCTTAATTGTGGAGCTTGATATCTGATAGCTTTAACACTTTTTATTCGACTCTCCCACCGAGTATTATACAAACCTTTCATGGTTAAACTTGGAATATGATCAAGTAAAACTTTCCATCTTTTAGTGGAACATGAAAAGAAGACATAAATTCGTCGCATAATTCCAAAGAAGGATATGGCTTTACTACAATAACTTGCTATATCACACAAAGATTGAGGCTATGACACGCACATGGCATATATATAGAGAGCTATTGGAATTTTTTTTCAATAAACGACTTTGTACCCCTTGTTTATTTCCTTTCATGTTGGAACCATTATCGTACCCTTAGCCCCTTACATTATCAATATTTAAACCATAAGACTCGATTGCACCAATAAGTACATTTAAAAGACCCAAACTAGATGTGTCATCCACCATAAAAAAAGTCTTCTATTTTTTTACTTAACATGTTAACATATCTAATAATTAGGGTCATTTGTTTATTTATGGCTAACATCTGGAGTACAATAAAGAATTATGGAGTAACTAGAAAAGAGCAATATATGTGTTTTTCTATTTGAGCAAATCTAGACATTATAAATATCTTTTTTGAGAATGTGGAAGGCTATAAATTTACAATAAACATGAGGATGGTTACAACACCGGAGAGGCAAAACATTGTAGACCAAGGCAACTACTTTTGTACATTTCTTAGGGCCATAGTATCGCTAGAAATCGCTGGCATAATTCTACATTACTTGATTAGGATTTGATTCAACTCCTTATAAAAATGATTTAGTTTCATGAGTGCTCCTTTTTAATGGCAAAGAATAAAATTAAGTGAGGTGGTAAGACAAAGGCCTCCTTTGGTTTGTAGGAATTTTGTAGGAATCCTATAGGATATGATTTATGCAGGAAACTTTTCTTTAGAGCCCTTTGGTTTGTACGAAGAAAATCCTATTCCCATGGAGGAATTCTTCTATCCTCCACATTTCGTAGGAAAATAAACATTAGCCTAAACTCAGTGGGAAAAAATCCTATGATGTGAATGAAAGGACATCTTCTTTTTCTATTCCTATTCATAGTATTTCAGATACATGTCATCTCATTTCTTATGACTTTCCTATCCTATGAATCGAAGGAGGCCTAAGCTGAAAGTGCTTCTTTAAGTACCTGAACAAGGTAAATGTGGAAGTGCATGGATGCGCTAAATAAGAATGACCTACAGGTGTAACTACGCCAATATTATAGTTCTTCTATCTAAATATGCATGTAACTAAGTTCCTACAAATCCTTAATCTGTTGTCTTGATAGACTAGAGACACTCACTCTAGAAGAATATTGCCATCCAGCGGGTCCTACAAAAGAAACCAAATACAATATATCAGTTCAAAGATATTTCATACTTGTGCCTGCAAGATTTGAGCAAACAAATGTTCAACCCCTCTATACCCAGAGCTATCCTTACCAAGGAATTGTTGGGGGCATTTAATAACAACTGGTGAGTGCCACTCTGTTTCATCAGCCAAAGCTACCTGCGTATCCTTATTCTTTCAATGAGTAAAAAAGATATCAACTACAGAGGCAACTATTGATTAGTCAGATTACTTCCTTTAGTTGCCAGTAGTGTCACAAACCATTATATGGGTCATGAACTCATGTGATCATGAACTTTAACGATCGGTTCCTCCTTTTTTCTGCAGCCATAAAAATTAGCATGCCTTCTCATCTCGGTACCCTACAACAATATAGGTGCTTGCATACCTAGTAAGCCACAAAACAAAATCATCCAAATTATGGAAAAATAGAGAGGGCACAAATAACTCATCGATGGGAAAACCCACAAAACCAGGTTGGGTGAAGTAGGATCGAAAGTATGTCTAGAGGGGGTGATTACACTACTGGACCAAATAAAAATCTATCATTTTCCCAATTTTAGATGTGGGCAGATTTTAGCAATTAGCACAAGTCAAGCAATTAACCTACACATGCAATTCTAAGAGTATAGCAGTGGAAAGTATAAAATTGCATATGAAGGTAAAAGGGAAGGGTTTGGAGAAGGCAAACACAATGGAGACATGAAGATTTTTGGCGTGGTTCTAATAGGTGGTGCTGTCGTACATCCACGTTGATGGAGACTTCAACCCACGAAGGGTAATGGTTGCGCAATTCCACGGAGGGTCCACCCACCAAGGGTCCACAGAGAAGCAACCTTGTGTATCCAGCCATGGCCATCTCCCATGAAGGACTTGCCTCACTCAGGTAGATCTTCACGAAGTAGGCAATCTCCTTTCCCATACAAATTTCTTGGTTCAGCTCCACATCACGAAGGACGCTCCCAAGCGACACCTAACAAATATAGGAGACACCACTATCCAAAAGGTAATAGATGGTTTGTTGACGATGAACTCCTTGCTCTTGTTCTTCAAATGTAGTCTCCCCAACACTAAACACTCTCTCACAGATTTGGCTATGGTGGAAGAGGGATTTGACTGGAAAACAACTTGGGGAAGGCTAGAAATCAAGGTTCAAATGGTTGGAATGGAATCTCTTGATCTCAACACATGAGTAGGTGGTTCTCTTTTAGAAAATGTATGGCGGGAGTATAGGCACATTCTGATGGCTCTCTGCCTTGAGGAAGAAGGGGTGGAGGGGTATATATAGACTCCACACAAAATCCATCAGTTATACACTTTTGAATCATCTCGGTGGCACCGATTAAGGAACTCAGTGGCACCGATCTGTTCAAAAACATGAATGTCAAGAATCTTGGTGGGATCGACTAGAACAATTGGTGTGACTGATGTGCTAGGGCTTACGGCAAACTTCACCTCGGTGGTGCTGAGTGCATCAACTTGGTGGGACCAAAGTGAAGCAATAAGAAACAGATAATCTGTCAAGCCAACTTGGTGAGACCGATTGCATAAACTCGGTGGGACCAAAGTGAATGCAATAGATCATAGAGCGCTGGCAAGGCCATATCGGTGGGACCGAGATCCGTATCGGTGTGACCGAATTGTTAGGGTTTTGGTAGTGGCTATGTCAAATGAACTCAGTGGCTCCAGGTAGAAAGAATCGGTGGGGCAAGTTTGGAATTAGGGTTTGGACATATTTGGATGGAGAAAGTTGCTGAGGGTTTTGGAGCAATGTCACTAAGAACTTTGAGCAAGTAGACCATTAAGCAACACCTCATCCCCTTTTAGTAGTATTGGCTTTCCTATGCACTCAATGTGATCTTGGATCACTTAAATAGAAATGAAGAGTCTTGAGCTTTTGTCAATCTTTGTCCTTGGCATTTTGAGGGGTCCACATATCTAGTCCATGCCATGCCAATCATTGAACATCCTGGAATATTTATCTTGAATGGATATTAGTTCAATGAGCTATATCTTGGTGTGAATTACCAAAACTACCCGGGATTAATTAGTTGCACTTTCAATCTCCCCCTTTTTGGTAATTGATGACAACATATAGATCAAAGCTTCCACAAATGATTAAATGAATGAAATACATCATCGCTTTGAGTGCAAATGCACAATCGATTAGGATCATGGGTCACTCTTCCATGTCACATACATCTTGGTGGAGCGCACAAAATGATATGAGTTAAATAACATGCATGCATCAGCAAAGACATACGTGAATGACCATACACAAGTAATTGTCGCAATAAGCATTAAGCACACATTAAGCATAGTATGATCAACCACATAACCAAATGTAGTATCTCATGAGCATCAAACGATCAAGTAGCATGGACCAACGAACATTGTAGCAAAAACTCAATAAAACCAAAGAGCAAAAGCGAGACACACTCTCTCTCTCTCGAAGCCTAATGATCTATACAATTTCTTCCCCTTTGCCAACAAGTACAAAAAAGTTCTAAAAGGTATAGAGCTATGTGTCTCTCTAGGCACGATCCTCTAGAGCTCCTGAAGGGGTCTTCTGGCTTGTGGCTCCTGTTTGCGTAGATGGCATTGAGAGAACTGCGTCTACAAATGCCTCCGCTGACGTCTGCTGGATCGGTGGATTAGACACTAGAGGTGGCACTGAAGCAGTAGCGGCAGGTGCACTGTGAGTAGGCCTCGTGTCTGCAACTGGCACAGCTGAAGATCTGGGTGCCCTAGGTGTAGTCTTGAACCTCTCAGTGGTAGATCCCTCATCTTCACTATCCTCGGTTGCATCCTGCTAACCTCAACATCTGCCTGCAGCTTCTCCACAACAGTCTGAACCTCAGTGATCTTCACATCAAGATAATGAATCTTTGTCCTGACAACCCGCTCTAGACTCTCCTGGTTGTTGGAGATGTTGGCCAGACTCCTCTCAATCCTCAGGGTGGCCTCCAGCAGATATGTCATATGATCATTCTTGGACTTGAGGTTTGCAATGGGTGCATTGGGAGCTGTGGCTTCGTGAGTTACTTTTGCTGTTTCTGCTGCCTGAGCCTTGTCTTGAGCCTCAATTGATGTGGGGTGTGAGGGTGATGTCTTCTATGCAACCTTCTTCTTGTAGACTCGTGTTGGGTCTCCAAGCACACAGTTTTGTAGGATAGTAGCAATTTTCGCTCAAAGTGGATGACCTAAGGTCTATCAATCCATGGGAGGCGTAGGATGAAGATAGTATCTCTCAAACAACCCTGCAACCAAATAAGAAAGAGTCTCTTGTGTCCCCAACACACCCAATACAATGGTAAATTGTATAGGTGCACTAGTTCGGCGAAGAGATGGTGATACAAGTGTAATATGGATGGTAGATATAGGTTTTTGTAATCTGAAAATATAAAAAAACAAGGTAACTAGTAATAAAAGTGAGCAAAAATGGTATTGCAATGCTTGAAAACAAGGCCTAGGGTTCATACTTTCACTAGTGCAAATTCTCCCAACAATGATAGCATAATTAAATCATATGGTAACCCCTCAACGTGCGACAAAGAATTGCTCCAAAGTTCCTATCGGAGAACATAAGACAAAAATGTGCATCGACCCCTATGCATAGATTACCCCAATGTCGCCTCAGGAATCCACGAGCTGAGTGCCAAAACATACATCAAGTGAATCAATAGCACATCCCATTGTCACCATAGATATCCCATCACAATACATACATCAAGTGTTCTCAAATCCAATACTCAATCCAACATAACGAAACCTCAAAGAGCAAGACTCAATTCATCACAAGAAGATAGAGAGGGAGAAACAATATATGATCCAACTATAGAAACAAAGCTCACGATACATCAAGATTGTTCCAAATGAAGAACATGAGAGAGAGAGAGATCAAACACATAGTTACTGGTACATACCCTCAACTCCATGGGTGAACTACTCCCTCCTCGTCATGGAGACCGTCGGGATGATGAAGATGGCCTCCGATGATGGTTTCCCCCTCCGACAAGGTGCCAGAACAGGCTCCCGATTGGTTTTTCGTGCCTATAGAGGCTTGCAACGACGGAACTTCGGATCTAGGGTTCTTTTTGGAGATTTCTATATTTATAAGAATTTTTGGTGTTGGAAAAAAGTCAATGGGGTGACCGAGGGGGGTGCCCGAGGGGCCCATAAGCCCTCAGGGCGCGCCCCTGGCTTGTGGACTCCTCAGGACTCTTCTGGTCCAGCTCCGGTTCTTCGGGGGTCTCTTTTGGTGCATAAAAAATCACCGTAAATTTTCAGCCCATTCCGAGAACTTCTATCTCTACACAAAAAACGACACCACGGTAGTTCTACAGAAAATAGCGTCAGTCCGGGTTACTTCTGATAAAATCATACCAAAACCATATAAAATTGTTGCAAACATGGCATGAATACTTTACAAATTATAGATACGTTGGAGACGTATCAGAGGGATCCATCACAACCACATTACCCTCGTACTCTGGCTGAAGAGGGAGGTGCTCATGGTCTAGTAGACATGTGTCTGTACCAACCTTGGAGTTGATAAGCATCTGAATGTGTGGGGCATATCCACAGGACCTCTTCTGGTCAGAAGCTGTCCTCTTGACTGTCTCAATAATTAAACTCATAACTTTGATTTTTTGAGGTGGGGAGTCAGACAAGTGAAGCAAGTTGATGGAGTGGCCACGGATCATCCTGTCATCTTCAGATTTGGGCAAAAGAGTGTGCCTAAAAATGGTGTTTGTGGTGGCCAAACCAGCTAGCAGATGCTTGACTGATCCAAACTGGCGAGTTTCCAAATCTTCATCAGGAATAGGCTTATACACATTAGCCATGGAATTATGGTCCATCTTGGGCTTCCCATAAACATCAACATCATCCTTTTCCTCCTCAGGAGCATCAATAAGAGCAGCCCACTCAGAGATTGATGACCGGTACATGGAATCCTCAGTCATCCATGCAATTCCCCCATCTGGATAGAAGTGTGTTGTGGAGTAGAATTGCATGATCATCTCATCATTCCACTTTGTGAGCTTCTAACCAACAAACTCGTCAACTCATGCAAGGCTAAAGCTCTCGTGAATGTGGGGGAGATAATCTTCATTTGCATCGATGTATTTCCAGTCCACCCACTTCATGTCATTGACAATTGTCTTCTTATCAAGCAAAATTGTCTCATAGAAATCTTGTTTTTCTCTGGTGTTGAAACAATAGTCACAAGTTGTCCTCCTCCTAACTGAATAGGGATCCACTTTCCTCCACTCCCGCAAAACATTTTCCTTCCTAAGCATCATGTTTTCTACAACAGGGTGTGCATTGTCATGGTCTGGGATCTTGGGCTTGAGCTTCCTGGGCACTAGTGGCTCATCATCATCCTAAACTTCAGGCACTAGGGGCTTGTTCTTATTAGTAGCTGGAATGTTTCTAGTTGACCTCTTGGGTGCAGATGCCTTGGGCTTTGACTTGGGCTTGGAGGGAGCAGTAGCTGACTTCATAGCATCTACCATGAGTTTTTGTGTCTTAGCTATAGGTGCTTCATCATGTTCTTCCTCCTCCTCATGATCATCTTCCCTCATGGAAAGTCGGCCAAGAACTATAGCAGTTGTCTTTCTAGCCCTTTTCTTTTTCTTGCTGGCATCACCTTCTTCCTCACTTGGTTCTTCTAGTGTGAAGGTCATTGTATCTTGTGTAGTTGATGTTTTCTGAGGTTTTGATGTTGGGACTCTCCTGACAGCAGCCTTTGTTTTGGCACCTGGCTTAGTGGTAGCTGTAAAGCCATACTCCTTTGTGAGTACTTTCTTCCTCTTGGAAGTGACCTCATCTACAATAAAATCCTCATCCTCACTTTCCGAGGTTCTCTTCTTCCTTGTCCTGGTGGCAGCCTTTGGCAAGTTGCTTGGAGTGCTCCTACTACCATCATCATAGCTCTCATTGGGACTAGATCCCTCACTAAGCTCAACATTCTATTCAGACTGATTCTGACTATCACTAGCACTTGACATCTTGCAAAGCTGACCCTGTGAATACATAGGTATGGGAAGAGTAGATGAGTGCAAAATTTAGTTTTAGTTTTCCATAGAAAGCATTTCAGAGCTACCGAGTTGAACATTTCAATGACACCGAAGCACTCACAGAGCCTAAACACACAATTTTGGTATGACCAAGTTGTGGTTCGGTGGCTTCTAGATGCTAGGGTTTCACTGAAATTTTTACTTTCGGTCTCACCGATCAGTATGTTTTGGTGGAACCGAGTTGTACTTGTGCAATGGCCAGGGCCAATCGGTGGGACCAAAAATTTCATTTTGGTTGGTCCAGGATGAGTTCGGCGGAAACCTAACCCTAAAAATTTTCTTCGACTCTATTCTAACGAATTCGTTTGGTGGATGGATGCATCTCAAATATGGCAAGATACTAGCCAGAATCCTTGTGTATTGAGTCGGAAAGGGAAAGCACGAGATCTAATCTTACCCTAACTCAGTGACGATTCTCTACAGCGGCAATTGCGGAGTGGATTCCGTTGACGGTGACGGATTCTTGCAATGATGACGCACATGAGACAACGGCGGATTCCTGCGGCGACGACACATAGGAGATGCCGGCGATGATCTGGGGACCAAGGGGGCAACAGCAATGGGGTGCGGGCTCAAAATGTTTGAAGAATTTTTCAACCGTACGGGCCGCTAGCATATATACCCATGTGTTGTCGGTGATGCAAAACTGCATGCAGTTACAGCAAATCGGTGGGACTGAGTTGGCCTAATCGGTAGCACCGAGATTGAAAACCTAGATCAATCTAATTCTTTCGGTATGTCCGAGTTTGAGTGGATTGGTCTGGCTGAAATGCAGTAGAAGGTTTTGGAAGGAAGCCCTTGATGGATCGGTGGCTCTGAGTGCTCCTTACCCAGAGGGCCCGAAAATAACTTGTTCAATTTTTGTGATATAGCATGAATAGAGTTTGAGACAAGAAGAGAAAAGATAGCTAGAGAAGGTTCTTAGGAATTCTTGTACATCCACTTGGCCAATAAAAACCAATACAATCAAAACAACAAATGGATGTCCTCGAATGGAGAAAATATGCAACCCAACATGCTCACATAATAAGATAGCAAATGAAATGTGTGGCAAAGCATGTGTCGGTGTCAAAACCGACAGACCTCGGGGTAGGGGGTCCCGAGCTTTGGATCTAGGATCGATGGGAACAAGGGACAATGAACATAGTGTTTATCCAGGTTCGGGCCCTCTCGAAGAGGTAAAACCCTACGTCCTGCTTGATTGTATTGGATGTATAATATGGTGTATAGAGTAGATCTACCTCAAGATCAGCATGAGCTAAACCCTAAGGCGATGAGGTGATGAATGTAGCTCTAGCCCTAAAGACTACAACCCTCAGTTTGTATAGACAAAGGTAGGGTTAGGGTTACTGAAGATATATTTGTAACGCCCGGATAATCTTGCTACAGTAATCCCACGCTAATCATGCCACGTCATCCCGATTACTGTTGCTAAACGTCCGTTAGTTCAAACCGCGTCAAATTCAAATTTAAAATTAATGTCGACAATAAAAGTTTTCAACAATTGAAACAAAAATGTTCGGTGGTTGCCAAATATTACAAAGGTAATTATGGTGCAGCAAACACATTTTATAAAATGTCTAAATAATTTAAAATGTTTTAAAATAGAAATGCAAATAGATAAAAACAAAACAGAAAAACTAAAACTAAAATTGGAAGAAAGGAGAGAGGAAGACCCCCCGGGCCAGCAGACCCAGCGGGCCGGCCCATTCGCCCTCCAGGCCCAGCCGGCCGGTCCACTACCCCCTCCTTATCCACTCCCCTAGTAACCCTAACCTACCCACGATCCCCACTCCCCCTACCCACTCCCCCGATCACCTCCTGGATCGGGATCGCCCCCGACCGCGCCCGGTTCCGGCCGACGCTGCCCCGCCGCTCGACATCAACGCCGCCGCCCCTGATCGCCATTGCCTCCTCGCCCCTCCGCCCCCTCATCACGACGCCCTCCCCCGCCTCTGCGCCGACCCCCGTGAACGCCGCCAGCGTCGTACCGTCACCGCCTCGAGCCCCTACTGCTTCGTCGGAGCCGCCCACCGTCGTCGTCATCGCGTCCTCGCCTTCCTCCATGAGCACGCTTCCCCCGAACCCCTACAACCCCACCGTGAGCGCTGCTCCTCCTCCTCTGCCCTGCTCCGCCGCACACGCGCTCAGCCGCCTGCACCTACTGCCCCCTTCCCTGCGCCGGTCATGCTCCAGTCGCCACCCGCGCACACACACGCCGCGCCCGCCGCGGCCCCCTGAGGGCCGCACTCGACCATCGCCGATGGCGCATCGCCTCCCCCGCGCGCGTATGCTGCTGCACTGCTGCCGCGCCCGCTCGCCTCTGACCTCGCCTTGCCGCGCGCTCCGGCCACCGCCGCCTCCCTACGCGCCCCAGCGCCCGCCCCTCTGCCGTCGCCCCCCCGAGTCGCCCTTGCTCCGCCTCTGGCGCCCGCACCGGCGCCAGGCCACGCCCACCCCCGCGGCCGCTCTCCCCGCCGTTCGCCGCGCACACGCGCCGTCCTCCCACGTCCGGCCACCGCCTCGGCTCGCCGCTGCAGGGCGCAGCACCGGCCGGCCGGCCTCTCCGCGCCGCGCCCGTGGTTGGACTCGAGCACGGGCACCACACCCGTGCGCCCGCACGCCCGTTTGCCCGATTGGCCCCTGGGGCCTATGACAGATGGGCCCCGTGCCATGAACGTTTGAACAAAAAAAATATTTTAAAAAAATAAATAAATAAAATTAATAATTAATTAATTAAATAATTAATTGACTTAATTAAACTTAATTAATTAATTAAAGAATTAATTAAACTATTTAATCCTGATTAGATTAACCTAATCACTAATTAAACTAATTGACCCTGTTTAATTAACGTGTTAATTAAATGTGTCAATGACGAACGGGACCCACCGGTCAGGTTGACCAGGTCAACTGCTGACCTCATGCTGACATCATGCCGACGTCAGCAAGCACTATTCTGGATAATGTTGATTAAATTAATTAAATAAATTCTAAAAATGATTTAAATCTTTTAAATTTTATATAAAATAAACCGTAGCTCGGATGGAAAAACTTTGTACATGAAAGTTGCTCAGAACGACGAGACAAACCCGGATACACAGCCCATTCGTCCGCCACGCATCCCTAGCATAGCAAAGATACAACTTTCCCCCTCCGGCTCCTCTACCCGAAAACGAGAAACACCGGGGATACTTTCCCGGATGTTTTCCCCTTCACTGGTACCACCTCGTACCGCGTTAGGGCACACCTAGCATCACGCTTTGTCATGTCATGCATCATCATGCATTTGTTTGCATTATATTTATTGTTTCTTCCCCCTCTTCTCTCGCTAGACACCGAGACCGACGCCGCTGCTACCCAGTACGACTACGGTGTTGACGACCCCTCTCTCTTGCCAGAGCAACCAGGCAAGCCCCCCCTTTGATCACTAGATATCGCCTACTCTTCTCTATACTGCTTGCATTAGAGTAGTGTAGCATGTTACTGCTTTCCGTTATTCTTATCCTGATGCATAGCCTGTCCTTGCTACTACTGTTGTTACCATTACCTGCTATCCTACTGCTTAGTATAGGATGCTAGTTTTCCATCAGTGGCCCTACACTCTTGTCCGTCTGCCATGCTATACTACTGGGCCGTGATCACTTCGGGAGGTGATCACGGGCATATACTATATACTTTACATAGTTACATTACCTGTGGTACTGTTCGGAGTTGGGGGCTGAAGGGGCAGGTGGCTCCATCCCGGTAGAGGTGGGCCTGGGTTCCCGACGGCCCCCTACTGTTACTTTGTGGCGGAGCGACAGGGCAGGTTGAGACCACCTAGGAGAGAGGTGGGCCTGGCCCTGGTCGGTGTTTGCGGATACTTAACACGTTTAACGAGATCTTGGTATTTGATCTGAGTCTCGCTACTAGCCTATACGCACTAACCATCTACGCGGGGAAAGTTATGGGCACTCGATGTCGTGGTATCAGCCGAAGCCTTCGTGACGTCAGCGACTGAGTGGCGCGCGCCGGATTGGACCGTAAGCCTGCTCATGTATTAAGGGGGCTAGTTCTGCTTCCGGCCGCGTACGCAACGTGCAGGTGTGTAATGGGCGATGGGCCCAGACCCCTGCGCCATAGGATTTAGACCGGCGTGCTGACCTCTCTGTTGTGCCTAGGTAGGGCTGCGACGTGATGATCTTCCGAGGCCGGGCATGACCCAGGAAAGTGTGTCCGGCCAAATGGGATCGAGCGTGTTGGGATATGTGGTGCACCCCTGCAGGGAAGTTAATCTATTCGAATAGCCGTGATCTTCGGTAACAGGACGACTTGGAGTTGTACCTTGACCTTATGACAACTAGAACCAGTTACTTAATAAAACACACCCTTCCAAGTGGCAGATACAACCGGTGATCGCTCTCTTACAGGGCGACGAGGGGAGGATCATCGGTTAGGATTATGCTACACGATGCTACTTGGTGAACTTACCATCTACTCTCTTCTCCTGCTGCAAGATGGAGGTTACCAGAAGCGTAGTCTTCGAAAGGACTAGCTATCCCCCTCTTATTCCGGCATTTTGCAGTTCAGTCCACATATGATACCCTTATTCCATTTGATGCCAATGCATACATATGTAGTGTAGCTCCTTGCTTGCGAGTACTTTGGATGAGTACTCACGGTTGCTTTTCTTCCCCTTTTTCCCCTTTCCTATATACGATTGTTGCAACCAGACGATGGAGCCCAGGAGCCAGATGCCACTGTTGATGACGACTACTACTACTCGGGAGGTGCCTATTACTATGTGCAGCCCGCTGACGGCGACCAGGAGTAGTTTAGGAGGATCCCAGGCAGGAGGCCTACGCCTCTTCCGATCTGTATCCCAGTTTGTGCTAGCCTTCTTAAGGCAACTTGTTTAACTTATGTCTGTACTCATATATTGTTGCTTTCCCTGACTCGTCTATGATCGAGCTCTTGTATTTGAGCCCTCGAGGCCCCTGGCTTGTAATATGATGCTTGTATGACTTATTTTATTTGTAGAGTTGTGTTGTGATATCTTCCCGTGAGTCCTTGATCTTGATCGTACACGTTTGCGTGTATGATTAGTGTACGATCTAATCGGGGGCGATGTAGTATCTATCGTGCTGCTTTTGTTGTGCATGTTTCATCATGAATGATTCTTGTCTTTGCAAATTTCTCAATGCTGAACTACCCCTGTTATATACTAGCAGGATGGTTAGACCGGGTGGTCGTGGTCGTGGTGGTAATGCCCCACCACCGCCTGAGTACATGGCTAGGATGATGCAACAGTTTGAGCTGAATCATCAGTTCATGGAGAATATTATGGCTCAGTTTCCTCGCCCCAATATGAACCAGCAGCCAACCCAAGTGACTCTGCAGGATTTCATGCGCCTCAACCCAACCATGTACCGCAGCTCAACTCAGCCTCTGGATGCTGACGACTGGCTCCGTGACATCACCTATGAGATGGAGTCTGCTGATGTAGCCCCTGCCAGCTATGTCACCTTTGCTTCCTTCTTCCTGAAAGGACCCGCAGCTCAATGGTGGGACAGCCACAGGCGTACTCTACCAGCTGGAACAATCATCACCTGGCTAGACTTCCAAGCTGCCTTCCGTGCTCTCTTCATTCCTCAGGGAGTCATGGACCGGAAGAAGCGTGAGTTCCGCAACCTCACCCAAGGCAACAAAACTGTGGAAGCTTATCAGCGGGAGTTTCTGGACTTGTCCCGCTATGCTGAAGAGGACATTGCAACTGATGCACGCAGACAGGAGAAGTTCCGTGATGGCCTTCAAGCTGACATCAAGCTTGCACTTCTAGTGCATGACTTTGCTGATTTCGCCACTCTAGTGAACAAAGCCATCAATGTTGAAACTGGTCTGTAGGAATACCAGAGCTCTCACAGGCGCAACCGTGACAGGGGCTCATCTTCGGGCCCGTCTTTGCAGAAGCGCAAGATATGGATTCCCAATAGCATGTACCAGCCGAATGCACCTGCCCCAAGGCAGACCTATGTTGCACCTCGTCTGCCTGCTCCTCCAACTAGGCAGCCAAGACTTCCAGCTCCACCACCACAAGCTCCTGTTCCCACTCCCAATAATGGTCTCTGCTACAAGTGTGGTCAGCCAGGTCACCGTGCTAGGGATTGCAATCAGAACCGGAATCAACTGGCCCTCCCCACAGCTGGCCGTGGAAGCAACCAGCCTTGCAACAACAATGCCAAGTCTTATGGTTGTGTTCATGCCAACCACGTTGATCTCAATGAAGTTCTAGACCAGCCTGCTACAGTGATGGGCACACTCCTCGTAAACTCAGTACTTGCATCTGTTTTATTCGATTCAGGAGCATCGCATTCATTCATGTCAGAAGATTTTGCATACAAGCATGACGTTAAATGTGAGGAGATGAACACTTCGGTATTGGTAAAAACCCCCGTGGGACAATGTCAAACCTCACTGGTTGGCATCGATGTCCCCGTGGAAATCGAAGGGCTGGAATTCTATGCCTCTCCCATTATCCTGAAGTCGTCTAAAATCGACCTCATTCTGGGAATGGATTGGTTGAAAGCGCATACTGCTTCTATAGTTTGCGCCACTAAGGTCGTCCATCTGCTACACCCTTCTGACGAAATAATAGCTTACCAAGCTCATCTAGTTCAGAACGCCGAGGCATGACTTTATGCCTTGAATGCGTTGAACGCTGCACCACTCGAGGGCATTGAAAACATTCCCGTCGTTCGTGAATTCCAAGACGTCTTCCCAGAAGAACTTCCAGGGATTCCCCCTGCTAGAGCTGTCGAATTCATCATCAACTTGAAACCTGGCACCACCTGTCGGTGTCAAAACCGGCGGATCTCGGGTAGTGGGTCCCGAACTGTGCGTCTAGGCCGGATGGTAATAGGAGGTAGGGAACACGATGTTTTACCCAGGTTCGGGCCCTCTTGATGGAGGTAAAACCCTACGTCCTGCTTGATTAATATTGATGATATGGGTAGTACAAGAGTAGATCTACCACGAGATCAAGGAGGCTAAACCCTAGAAGCTAGCCTATGGTATGATTGTTGTATATGGAGTTGATTTCCTACGGACTACAACCCTCCGGTTTATATAGACACCGTATAGGGTTAGGGTTAGATAGAGTCGGTTACAATGGTAGGAGATCTTGAATATCCGCATCGCCAAGCTTGCCTTCCACGCCAAGGAAAGTCCCATCCGGACACGGGACGAAGTCTTCAATCTTGTATCTTCATAGTCCACGAGTCCGGCTGAAGGTATAGTCCGGCTACCCGAACACCCCCTAATCCAGGACCCCCTCAGTAGCCCCTGAACCAGGCTTCAATGACGACGAGTCCGGCACGCAAATTGTCTTCGGCATTGCAAGGCGGGTTCCTCCTCCAAGTCCTTCATAGAGGATTGTAAACACTAAGAGTAGTGTCCGGCTCTGCAAAATAAGCTTCCACATATTGCCATAGAGAGAATGATATAAACACAAATCAAATCTGCTGACGTATTCCGCAGTGCGTCATCACACTACGGTCAAGTCCTTTACTCGAATCATTTTTTCTTTTCCACCTCAGCATGTTTTGCGAGGCGGTTTCCTTGGCACGTCTTGTCAAAGAAGAGATCGTGTACCCCCCTTTTATGGGATTCTCATCAATACGGACGTGGGTAACCCAACCACGCCACTTATCACGGCGCTTGGGAGGCAAGCGAGGTTTAGTAGGCAGGTGGGGATGCACAACCGCATCCACCCATATAAGGGGACAAGGATCCACCTTTTTACCTACGCCTTATTCCTCCTTTGCCTATCCATCTCCTGCGCACCCAAGCTCCAGCGCCCAAGCCCGCACTTCCCACCTCAACCTTCTCCAGCAATGTCCGGAGCGGGAGGCAAGTGGATGGTCTCCTCCGCCATGGAGGACAAAGTCAAGAAGCTAAGGAAGGCCGGATACCTGTCCAAGTACATCGCGCACCGGCTTCCCGAAGAGGGGCAACTTCTCTCCACCCCAAGGCCCCATGAGAGGGTAGTATTTCTCCCCCACTTCCTCTGCGGACTGGGTTTTCCACTCCACCCATTTGTCCGGGGGCTCATGTTCTTCTACGGCCTGGATTTCCACGATCTGGCTTCGAACTTCATCCTCAACATCTCGGCGTTTATCGTCGTGTGCGAGGCTTTTCTCCGCGTCCGCCCCCATTTTGGCCTCTAGCTCAAGGCCTTCAACGCCAAGCCCAAGGTGGTGCGCGGCAGCCAGGCGGAGTGCGGAGGCACCATGGCGGGCAAGATGGCCAACGTCCTATGGTTCGAGGGCTCTTTCGTGGAGATCCTAAAGGGATGGCAATCCGGGTGGTTTTATATCACCGAGCCGCGCGATCCGAAATGGACCGCAGCCCCCAAGTTCCGAACCGGACCCCCCACGCGGCTTATGTCCTGGAAAGAGACGGGCCTGTCGTGGGGTGACGAAAAAGAGGTGACCGGATTGCAAACATGCATCCAGTCCCTGGTGAACAAGCCAGTCCGGCTTGTTAATGTAACCCAGGTTATGCTCGTCCGCCGGATCCTCCCGTGCCAACAACGGGATTTTAATCTGTGGGAGTTCGAGCCGGCGCAGCATCAAACCCTCAGCAGGCTCTTCGACACGACGTACAAAGACGCCTGGAAGATGCTATTCAAGGGTGCCGAGGCTCCCGCATCCGCTTCCGAGGACCGCGGATACAGCTCGCAACGTCACGCCAGCGAGATATGCCATCTACACCTTTTACAGGATGTTAAGCTTTTTTCATAGTTTGACTCTATGCGGGATCTAAACTCCCTTACCTTTGACAGGCTTGGCGGGCGATATCCAGACCGATTAACTGTCCGGCTCCGCTGCCCGAAGACCCAGCCCCAGCTCTACTAGCGAAGCTGCTGGTTCCGGTGCCTTATGTGGTGCCAGAGAAGAAGGCCAAGAGGAAGAAGGCCACGGGGACTCGAAAGAGTGCCCGCAACGTGGTGGTGTCGGACTCGTCATCTGACGAGTCCGAGACGCCCTCCTCCTGCGAAAACGAGGAGGAGGAAGAAGAAAACTCTCCCCCCCCAGCGGAGGGAGGAAGAAGAGGAAGGCCGCCCCAATGGGGGAGGCCGAGGTGTCTAGGAAAAGGAAGACCCCTCCGCCGGACTATGCCCCCAACGCCGAAGAGGGCAAAGAGGAGTGGCCAAACAGGGCTAAGCATCCGGCGAAATCGTAAGTTCGGGTATCAGAATAACTCATGATGTTCCTTTGTTGCACAGCTTTCCCTAATGTCGAACATAATTATGCTGCCCGCCCCGGGCCGAACTCAACGAGTCGTTGAGCGGCTCCCTAGATTCATCGGACGTGAACTCAGTTCCGCCCGCTGTCTCCCCCCGTACTGCGGATGACGCCGAAGTGGCCTCGCAACGAGCTCCGGGGCAGGAGGAGGTGGTCCTGGAGGAGCCGCAAGGAGACCTCCCGGACTCCAGGAGTAAAGGGGACAAGACCCCCCAGGGCTCCAAGTCCGGCTTTGTGCCGGACACCGCGCCGGAATCTTCAACAATTCCGGATCGCGGTAGGCGAACTCCTTCCAAGAGGAGCAAGTCTTCTGAGCCGGCGGCCTCCGTCCAACCAGAGGTGCTGGACAATCTGCTGGAGGTGCTTGACGGCGCCTCCATTGACGAGGAGCACCATACTATTATGAGTACGGTGATCCAGAAGGTTTAGTCCGCCAAGAGCGGACTGAGTGAAGCTTGCGCTAGCCTTCTAACAGGCTTCGAGGTAAGTAAAAAATATGTAAGAATATAACCACATAGACAGTAACCCCTGATGCTCTGTTTGGCGTTTGGAAAGAAAAGCCGAATAGAGGATCTATTAAATTTCGCAGGAGTCTAACAACAAAGAGTCAATATGCGTATGCAGGCTTCGTTGCTAGCCACCGCCGCACTGACTGCAGAGGTGGGTGCCCTGAAACAGGGACTCGAGCGGACCGAGCAAGAGCTCGGCCTTGCCAAGCGGCAGCTCGAGGAGAAAGAAGGTAAGAAATACCTTACAGAAAAAGGTGCCTATAAAAAGACGTGATTGCAGAAAATAACAGGATTGTACTGCTTATTGTAGGGGCCACGACTGAGGTGGCGACCCTCAAGCAGGCGCTGTCCGAGGCCGAAAAGAAAGCGGCCACGGAGCGCCCCGAGCGAGAGAAACTTGAGGCCCGTGTCGGCGAGGTGCAGCAAGAGCTTCAGGCTCTCATGAAAAAACATGAGAGTCTGGAGCTTGAGTCAAAGACGCAAGCGTCCGAGCTCGCGGCGGCCCTTGAGACTGCCAAGTCTGCCAAGGCCGAAGCCCAAAAGGCCCTCCAAGAGTTGGAGGAGGTGAAAAAGATAGCAGCTGGTTTAGGCATTCTTTATGCAAAGCAGAAATATAAAAGTAAACTACTTGTTACTTACCCGAATCCGGAGCTCTCCAGGGGCATTCGCAGATCTTCCCCGCAGCGTATCCGCCGCCGCCGCATTCTACCGAGCTGAAGAGGGAAGCTCGATGGAGAAGGTGTTCTGGTCTCAGTATGCTGAGGCCGGACACCCTGTGCCCTTGAGCGACCAGCTGAAACAGCTGGTCGAGCTCCACAAGGTGGCCGAACAGGCCATGAAGGGCTTCATAGTTCGGCTGTGGCCCGGAGAGGCCCTTCCTGGGAGCTACTTCGGGCTGGTGCGGCGGCTGGTGGAGGCCTGTCCAAGGCTCGAGGTCATCAAGCGCTCCGTCTGCATCGAAGGTGCCCGTAGGGCCCTTGCCCGTGCAAAGGTGCACTCGGGTAAGCTGGACGGTGAGAAGCTTGTTAGGGACGGGCCGCCACCGGGGAAGGAGTATCGCAAGCCCGAGAACTACTATAAGGATGTTCTTGCGGGTGCCCGCCTTGTGGCGGATGAATGTACCAAGGATGTGATTTTTGAATGAACTCGCTCGTGTTTATCCTATGCGCTGAAAACTTGTTCATATGCGCTAAGCAATGCTTATTGAATTTAAAATATTACTTTATGTGCGGCCGTTTATCAAAAAATTGAGAGATGGCCAGTCGTCGGCTTCTACCCCCATGCCACTAGTGCTGGGGTGTTCGGGATAAACCTGAGCGCTCTTTTTCCCATAGTTGGGTCCTTCGAGGGAGGCGCTCAGCACAACGAACCAGGCAATCGGACTATAATGCTTGAACACTCTCACTTAGCCATAGAACTCTATAATTTTAAATTTCGGCGAAGCCCCTAGTTCGGAAGACCGAGTTCGGGGCGCTATCCACGCCTTGGCCGGACAAAGCCAGCTCCTCGCTCGAAGCGACATAAGTCTTTAGGGACTCGAAAAACCTCTCGAACAGCGACCGGTCTCTTGCCTCATCATGACAGTCAGTTTTAGCTTTCTCCACTGAGGTGCTTAACCGAGCTGAACCAGGGCACAATTGCAGTGGTTCTCCTAGTGCTACCTTAGCCGATAGAGCGGAACGTAAGGCACCAAAACATAGGAGCCGAGCAAACCCAACTATTGACCCAAATCATGATTCGGAGCCGTTGCATATAGTGCTATAAATTCGGGGTGCCGCACTTGTGAAAGTGTACGGACTTCTCACACCATTATGAGGGGTACTGAAGCCCCTGCCGTGTTTGCCGTACCATGGTGTATGGGTGCAATCATGTCATTTAATAAACATAAATGTGAAAAGAAGATAATGCAAAAAATAGACAAGAAGTTAAGCATTGTTTATAGAAAGGCTATTTATCAAAGCCGAACGATACAAATAGTGCGGTAAGCAAAAGATATCGGACTATTCAGTATGTCCTGACCAGGGGCAGGCCGCGGAATTGTATTTAAAACAGGTATACCGCTCGTAACAGAGACCACCTAGGAGTTCCATAATGCGGCATGGCTTGTCTGCCTCCCTGGATCTTGCATCGTTTGTGCGGCAATCGAATTGCCGAACAGGTCGTCCGAAGTATGGAGTCCTGAAAGTAAGAAAAAATTAAAAAAAGAATCCGGCAGCCCCTAGTACGTTTTAAGCCGTATTTTGGGCGTGCCGTTATTGTGCCCCTTCCCTTGTGCCCATGGTATTTCAAGGGCGTAGTTATGTACACGAGGTACTGGTTTCACTATGTCGCGAAAGCTGGGGTTGGGGCCGCATTGCTATGCTTGCTTAGAGTGTGCCAGGCGGTCCTGTTGTGGGTTACTCCGGGCGCGCTTGGCAGTGTCTGGCTTTTTAATGGCCGGATTGGAGAATTTCCTGACAAGGCTTCTTTGTACCTCCGTTGCGAGAGCCGCCGTATGCTCCTCCGTACGGAGGGAGCGTTTGGTGTTTCCGGTGACCGTAATTACTCCTCGAGGGCCTGGCATCTTGAGCTTGAGATATGCGTAGTGTGGCACCGCATTGAACTTCACGAATGTGGTTCGTCCGAGCAGGGCGTGATAGCCACTGCGAAACGGGACTATATCGAAGATTAACTCTTTTCTTCGAAAATTGTCCGGGGATCCGAAGACCACGTCAAGTGTTACTGAGCATGTACAGTTGGCTTCTACACCTGGTATAATGCCTTTAAAGGTCGTTCTTGTGGGCTTAATCCTTGAGGGATCTATGCCCATTTTCCGCACTGTATCCTGATGAAGCAGGTTCAGGCTACTGCCGCCGTCCATGAGGACTCTTGTGAGATGAAATCCGTTGATGATTGGGTCGAGAACCAACGCGGCGAAGCCACCATGACGGATGCTAGTGGGATGGTCCCTTAGATCAAAAGTGATCGGGCAGGAGGACCATGGGTTGAACTTTGGGGCGACTGGCTCCATCGCGTATACGTCCTGTAGTGCACGCTTCCGCTCCCGCTTGGGAATGTGGGTTGCGTATATCATGTTTACCGTCCGCACTTGTGGGGGAAAGCCCTTCTGTCCATTGTTGTTCGGCGGCTTGGGCTCCTCGTCGTCGATGTGCAGCCCCTTGTCTCTGTTTTCGGCCCTTAACTTGCCTGCCTGCTTGAACACCCAACAATCCCTGTTAGTGTGATTGGCTGGCCTTTCGGGGGTGCCATGTATCTGGCACAAGCGATCGAGTATTCGGTCCAAACTAGACGGGCCCTGAGTATTCTTTTTGAATGGCTTTTTCCGCTGACCGGATTTATAGCCTTTGAATCCGGCATTGACTGTCGTGTCTTCATTGTTGTCACTGTTAACGCGGCGTTTTTGCTTATTCCGACGTGTCCTGCCACTTTTGTCCTTGGTATCCGAATTACCAGGGTTCTTTGATAAGTTATTACTGCGAGCTAGCCAGCTGTCTTCTCTCGCGCAAAAGCGGGTCATGAGTGTCGTGAGGGCTGCCATGGATTTCGGCTTTTCCTGTCCCAGGTGCCGGGCAAGCCACTCGTCGCGGATGTTATGCTTGAAGGCTGCTAGGGCCTCTGCGTCCGGACAGTCGACTATCTGGTTTTTCTTTGTTAGGAACCGTGTCCAGAATTGTCTGGCCGATTCCTCTGGCTGCTGAATTATGTGGCTTAAGTCGTCGGCATCCGGCGGTCGCACGTAAGTGCCCTGGAAGTTGTCGAGGAATGCGGCTTCCAGGTCCTCCCAAGAACCGATTGAGTCTGCTGGCAAGCTGTTAAGCCAATGCCGGGCCGGTCCTTTAAGTTTGAGCGGGAGGTATTTGATGGCGTGTAGATCATCGCCGCGTGCCATGTGGATGTGAAGGAGATAATCCTCGATCCATACTGCCGGATCTGTTGTGCCATCGTATGATTCGATGTTTATGGGTTTGAAACCCTCTGGGATTTTATGATCCATTACTTCATTCGTGAAGCATAGCGGGTGTGCGGCGCATCTGTAATGGGCTATATCACGACGCAGCTCGGAAGAGCTATGTCTGTTGTGTTCGGCCCAGCCGGATTTGTTGTATCCGGAGTGAAGATCATTGTCACATGCCGTAGGGCGCCTGCGCGATCTGTAGATCGATCTTGTTTGTCTTACCTTATCCTCCAGTATGTCTCGCAGGTCGGGCGCATTTTCCCGTGCCTTAGTTGAGCGGCGTCGGGTCATGGCTTGGGTGGGGGGCCGAGAGGCCTCACTGTCGCGGCCGCGAGGTGGCCGGTCTGCCATGTCATGCGCTGGTGATGTAAGTGCTTCCTCCTCTGATCGGGGTAGTGGCCTGCGCTTCGGGTAACTCTTGGAGGGGCGTTCGAGTTCATACTCTTCGGCCGCAAGGACTTCAGTCCATCTGTCAGATAGCAAATCTTGGGTAGCTCTAAGATGTTGCTGCTTTTTCTTGAGGCTGCTTGCCGTGGCTAAAAGCCTGCGTTTAAAACGCTCTTGTTCGGCGGGGTCTGATGGTATGACGAATTCGTCGTCATCGAGGCTTGCCTGGTCTTCGGAGGGAGGCGTATAGTTATCATCCTCGACCTCTCGGTCTGCCGCTCTCTCATGAGGGCTGGCTTCTCCATCTTCCTGTGCCGAATCTTGCTGAGGTGGGTGTTCTTTGGCGCTATCCGGAGTAGTATTATCTCCCGTGCCGAAATCACCGTTTTTGCTTTGGCGGGATTTAGAGCGGCACCGCTGACGCCGGTGCTTTGGCTGTTTCTTGGGGGCGTCATCCCCCACTGTTCCATCGCCATCTCCATCTTTTGGAGTATCCACCATATATATGTCATATGACGAGGTGGCCTTCCAGCGCCCTACAGGTGCTGGTTCCTGTTCGTCTCCTACATCGTCGTCCATGCCGTCGATGTCTTCAAAGCTGAAGTCAAGCATGTCGGTTAGATCGTCGACAGTGGCTACAAAGTGGGTGGTGGGTGGGCTTTGAATTTCCTTATCGTCCGTATCCCACCCTCGCTGACCGTAGTCCGGCCAGGGCTCTCCTGATAAAGAGAGAGACTTAAGAGAATTCAGGAAGTCGCCAAAAGGAGAATGCTGAAAGATGTCTGCAGCGGTGAACTCCATTATCGGCGCCCAATCGGATTTGATTGGCAGGGGCGCGGGGGGTTTGGAGTCCGGATCCTCGGAGTCACGGGTCGTGCAGAGTGCGGGGCTAGCGTTCGGCTCGATCGCTTTCGGGATCGCAGCCCCCGAGGTGACGTCCAACCGCTCATCCTCGATTGGCGCAATAGGTTCCGAGTTAGGGGTCGGAACCGATGCGTGTGCGGCCTCCAGGACACTTTCCGGGGGCAGAGCTAGATCATGCCCCTCGAGATAGTGTGGCGCGCTTGGCCGTGGCTCGAGCCCGTCGAAGATCAAGTCTCCGCGGATGGCCAGGGGCGTAGCTTTCGATCTGCTCCAGATGGCCGAGCGAATTGGCCCGCAAAGCGAAGCCGCCGAAGACGAAGATCTGTCCGGGGAGCAAAGTCTCACCCTGGACCGCATCATTGTTGATGATCAAAGGAGCCATTGGGCCTAAAGGCGACGACACAGAGGAACTCTCAATGAAAGCACCAATGTCGGTGTCAAAACCGGCGGATCTCGGGTAGTGGATCCCGAACTGTGCATCTAGGCCGGATGGTAACAGGAGGCAGGGAACACGATATTTTACCCAGGTTCGGGCCCTCTTGATGGAGGTAAAACCCTACGTCTTGCTTGATTAATATTGATGGTATGGGTAGTACAAGAGTAGATCTACCACGAGATCAAGGAGGCTAAACCCTAGAAGCTAGCCTATGGTATGATTGTTGTATATGGAGTTGATTTCCTACGGACTACAACCCTCCGGTTTATATAGACACCGGATAGGGTTAGGGTTACATAGAGTCGGTTACAATGGTAGGAGATCTTGAATATCCGCATCGCCAAGCTTGCCTTCCACGCCAAGGAAAGTCCCATCCGGACACGGGACGAAGTCTTCAATATTGTATCTTCATAGTCCAGGAGTCCGGCTGAAGGTATAGTCCAGCTACCCGAACACCCCCTAATCCAGGACTCCCTCACCACCCCTATAGCTAAACGACCCTATAAGATGCCGCCGCATGAACTCATCGAGCTTAAGGAGGAAATCGACAAATCTCTTGTCAAAGGTTTCATTCGCCCAAGTTGCTCTCCTTGGGGAGCACATTCTCTCTCTGTTAAGAAAAAGGATGGGACAAACCGATTAGTCCAAGACTACCGTCCTATAAACCAAGCTACCATTCAGAATAAATATCCTCTTCCTCGGATCAATGATCTTTATGATCAACCGGCTGGCTCATTAGTGTTCTCCAAACTCGATTTGAGGTTGGGTTACCACCAGATCTGTGTTCGTGAAGAGGATATCCCAAACACCGCCTTCGTGACTCCGTATGGATCATATGAGTACACCGTCATGTCATTCGGCTTAACGAATGCTCCCGCCACCTTGTCTCGTCTGATGAACTATATATTCATGGATTACCTCGACAAGTTCGTCGTGGTTTATCTGGACGATATCCTTGTATTTTCCAAGAACGAGGAAGAACATGCTGGACATCTTCGTCTTGTGCTAGTAAAGCTTCGAGAGCACGAACTGTATGCTAAGTATTCCAAGTGTGAATTCTGGATCCCCGAAGTAACCTATCTTGGGCATGTCATCTCCAAGGATGGTATTGCCGTCAACCCTGAACGAGTTCAGGTTATTCTCGATTGGACTCCTCCGAAGAATGTCAAGCAATTCCGAAGTTTTCTCGGTCTCGCCAGCTATTGCCGTCGATTCATCGAGAACTTCTCCAAGATTGCTAGGCCTCTGACTAATCTGTTGCATAAGGGTGTCAAGTTCGAATGGATAGACAAGTGTCAGGAAAGTTTTCAGGTGCTCAAAGACAAGTTGACCTCTGCCCCCGTGCTTGCTCCACCTAATACTAAGAAGGACTTTGTCATTTACTGCGATGCTTCCCGTCAAGGATTAGGCTGTGTCCTAATGCAAGAGCGCAGAGTGATTGCTTATGCCTCTCGTCAACTGCGCCCTCACGAAGAAAACTACCCAGTTCACGACCTCGAGCTTGCTGCTGTCATTCATGCACTAAAGCAGTGGCGACATTACCTTCTCGATAATCATTGCGAGATCTTCACCGACCACCAAAGTCTGAAGTATCTGTTTACTCAGCCAGATCTGAACCTCCATCAGCAGAGATGGATGGAGACTGTTGCAGACTTTGACGTGGGTATATCCTATACCCCCGGCAAGGCTAATATAATGGCTGATGCCTTGAGCCGCAAGTCTTACTGCAACCACCTCCAGGTTCACAAAGTTCAGCTCTCGCTTGTCGAAGAATTTAGAAAGCTGAACCTCCATATTGTTCCTCCTAGAGCACTCGCTCCCCCTCCCCCAGAGTTTCCCATTTTCTGGTGGTCAAAGAGACAATCACTGCTAGTCAGCTTGCTACTCTCTACATGGCCAGAATTGTTTCACTTCACGGTATTCCACTGGTTATCAGTTCAGACCGTGGCAGCTTATTCACTTCAAGGTTTTGGGCGAGTTTCCAAGAAGCTATGGGAACTCATCTGTCGTTCAGCACTGCGTTTCATCCTTAGTCGCAAGGACAGGTTGAACGTGTCAACCAAGTTCTCGAAGACATGCTTCGAGCTTGTGTAATATCATTCGGCAAGAAATGGGAGGAATCTCTTCCATATGCCGAGTTCTCTTATAATAATAGCTATCAAGCTAGTCGGAAGATGTCCCCCTTCGAAGTGCTATATGCACGAAAGTGTCGAACCCCTCTGAACTGGTCAGAAACGGGGGAACGACCACTCTTCGGTCCGGATATTATCCAACAGGCCGAAGAACAAGTTCGCATTATTCACGAGAATCTCAAGACTGCACAGTCACGTCAGAAAAGTCAGTATGACCGTCATCACCAAGACATGGTCTATCAACCTGGCGAAAAGGCTTATCTTCGAGTTACACCAATGAAGGGTGCTCACCGCTTTGGGATAAAGGGCAAGCTAGCTCCTCGCTATATCGGTCCCTTCACTATTCTCGAAAGGCGTGGAAAAGTGGCATATCAACTGGAGCTTCCTCCGAACCTTTCTCAGGTTCACGATGTGTTCCATGTGTCACAACTCCGCCGTTGCTTCAAGGATCCAATCCGAGCAGTGGATCATGAAGTGCTTGAATTGCAACAGGACCTCTCCTATAAAGAGCATCCGATCCGCATTCTTGACCAAGCTGAACGCCGCACACGTCAGAAGGCGACCAAGTTCCTCAAACTCCAGTGGTCGAATCACTCTGAAGACGAAGCCACTTGGGAACGCGAGGACCGCCTGCGTGATGAATACCCCGCACTGTTTCCTTCTACCTCCTAAATCTCGGGATGAGATTTCTTGTAGTGGAGGAGATTTGTAACGCCCGGATAATCTTGCTACAGTAATCCCACGCTAATCATGCCACGTCATCCCGATTACTGTTGCTAAACTCCGTTAGTTCAAACCACGTCAAATTCAAATTTAAAATTAATGTCGACAATAAAAGTTTTCAAAAATTGAAACAAAAATGTTCGGTGGTTGCCAAATATTACAAAGGTAATTATGGTGCAGCAAACACATTTTATAAAATGTCTAAATAATTTAAAATGTTTTAAAATAGAAATGCAAATAGATAAAAACAAAACAGAAAAACTAAAACTAAAATTGGAAGAAAGGAGAGAGGAAGACCCCTCGGGCCAGCAGACCCAGTGGGCCAGCCCACTCGCCCACCAGGCCCAGCCGGCCGGCCCACTACCCCCTCCTTATCCACTCCCCCTGTAACCCTAACCTACCCACGATCCCCACTCCCCCCACCCACTTCCCTGATCCCCTCCTGGATCGGGATCGCGCCTGACCGCGCCCGGTTCCGGCCGACGCCGCCCCGCCGCTCGACATCAAAGCCGCCGCCCCTGATCGTCGTTGCCTCCTCGCCCCTCCACCCCCTCATCACGACGCCCTCCCCCCCTCTGCGCCGACCCCCGTGAACGCCGCCAGCGTCGTACCGTCGCCGCCTCGAGCCCCTTCCGCTTCGTCGGAGCCGCCCACCGTCGTCGTCGTCGCGTCCTGGCCTTCCTCCACGAACACGCTGCCCCCGAACCCCTACAACCCCACCGTGAGCGCTGCTCCTCCTCCTCTGCCCCGCTCTGCCGCACACGCGCTCGGCCGCTCGCACCTACTACCCCCTTCCCTGCGCCGGTCATGCTCCGGCCGCCACCCGCGCACACACGTGCCGCGCCCGCCGCGGCCCCCTGCGGGCCGCGCTCGACCATCGCCGATGGCGCATCGCCTCCCCCGCGCGCGTATGCTGCTGCGCTGCTGCCGCGCCCGCTCGCCTCTGACCTCGCCTTGCCGCGCGCTCCGGCCACCGCCGCCTCCCTACGCGCCCCAGCGTCCGCCCCTCTGCCGTCGCCCCCCCCTCGAGTCGCCATTGCTCCACCTCCGGCGCCCGCGCCGGCGCCAGGCCGCGCCCACCCCGCGGCCGCTCTCCCCGCCGTTCGCCGCGCACATGCGCCGTCCTCCCACGTCCGGCCACCGCCTCGGCTCGCCGCTGCAGGGCGCAGCACAGGCCGGCCGGCCACTCCGCGGCCGCGCCCGTGGTTGGGCTCGGGCACGGGCACCACACTTGTGCGCCCGCACGCCCGTTTGCCCGATTGGCCCCTTGGGCCTATGACAGATGGGCCCCGTGCCCAGAACATTTTATCAAAAAAAATATTAAAAAATAAATAAATAAAATTAATTAATTGACTTAATTAAACTTAATTAATTAATTAAAGAATTAATTAAACTATTTAATCCTGATTAGATTAACCTAACCACTAATTAAACTAATTGACCCTGTTTAATTAACCTGTTAATTAAATGTGTCAATGACGAACGGGACCCACCTATCAGGTTGACTAGGTCAACTGCTGACCTCATGCTGTCGTCATGCTGACGTCAGCAAGCACTATTCTGGATAATGTTGATTAAATTAATTAAATAAATTCTAAAAATGATTTAAATCTTTTAAAATTTATATAAAATAAACCGTAGCTCGGATGGAAAAACATTGTACATGAAAGTTGCACAGAACGACGAGACGAACCCGGATACACAGCCCGTTCGTCCGCCACGCATCCCTAGCATAGCAAACATGCAACTTTCCCCCTCCGGCTCCTTTGCCCGAAAACGAGAAACACCGGGGATACTTTTCCGGATGTTTTCCCCTTCACCGGTACCACCTCGTACCGCGTTAGGGCACACCTAGCATCACGCTTTGTCATGTCATGCATTTGTTTGCATTATATTTATTGTTTCTTCCCCCTCTTCTCTCGCTAGAAACCGAGACCGACGCCGCTGCTACCCAGTACGACTACGGTGTTGACGACCCCTCTCTCTTGCCAGAGCAACCAGGCAAGCCCCCCCTTTGATCACCAGATATCGCCTACTCTTCTCTATACTGCTTGCATTAGAGTAGTGTAGCATGTTACTACTTTCCGTTATTCCTATCCTGATGCATAGCGTGTCCTTGCTACTACTGTTGTTACCATTACCTGCTATCCTACTGCTTAGTATAGGATGCTAGTGTTCCATCAGTGGCCCTACACTCTTGTCCGTCTGCCATGCTATACTACCACTACTAGAAAAAGGGCTATAGATGGGATTGATACTAATGGCGCACCAGACAAGCGGTGCGCCATTAGTATATACTAATGGCGCACTACCTACTGATACGCCATTAGAGTTGAAACTACTAATGGCGCACCTGGCCCCGGGTGCGCCATTAGTATCAAAAAAAATTTAACTAGTGCGCCTGTCCAAACATACTAATGGCGCATCCAGACAAAGTGCGCCATTACTAGTTGTAACTAGTAATGGCGCACCTGCCGGAAAGTGCGCCACTAATGTTGTTTTTTTAATTATATTTTTTATTCCCTTTTTTGCAAAACTACTAATGGCGCACTGTCCCACTGTGCGCCATTACTAGTTTAAACTAGTAATGGCGCACTGTGGGACAGTGCGCCATTAGTATTTTTTTTTGCAAAACTACTAATGACGCACCACCAGGAGGTGCGCCATTAGTAACCTGGATTACTAATGGCGCATTTAGAGTTGGTGCGCCATTAGTAAGTGGGCAGCAACAAGATATTTTGGACAACCTCTCCTACCCACACTCACTTTCTCCCCACTTCATTCTCTCCACCTCCTCCTTGTCTCGGGTGCCTCCTCTTTTTCACCTCATTTCCACCATAGATTCATTCAATTTAAGTGGTTAAATTACCTTGTTTTGATAGGTAAGTAAGGGGGGAAGCTATATTTATGTTGTTCTCCCTACAACAATGTGCACATGCACTTTTTATGGCCTAGCTAGATCTATGTATGTTCGTGGTGTTGCATATGTTTTTGGTGTTGCATATGTGTTTGTGTTTGGAGGTGTACCGGTATTTTAAATTCGATAGTTGCCAATATTTTGCCGGAATGTTGATTCATTTCCGTTTCGGCGAGAATTTTGGCATTAAGCATTCTTTTTGGTCCTATTTTTAGGGAAAGTCATGCCAAATTTTTTCTTGGTTCTAAAATGTCGTTTTGCTCTACCCCGCAGGCGACCATGGTCCGCATGATGACCGAAGGCATCGTGAATAGGTTTTTGAGGTCCGCGAAGGCCGAGATGCTTCAAAAGAACGAGACGGAGATAAGATGTCCGTGTCGAAGATGCAAGCTGAAGAGCCTTATTGCGGACCCGGAATCCGGGCAGGTGCGGGACCACCTGCTCTTGCGTGGTTTCATGGATGGCTATCGGTGGCAAGGTGATGTAGATGACTACGAAGTCGTCCATGGGGGCCGGGCAAGAAATGAGGAAGGGCAGAAAGACAACCACCGCGGCTCGGGCGGGCGAGAAGACGAAGAATCCCCAGGAGATGATCACGACGGTGATGTTGTACACAGTCATCATGTAGAAGATGCAGGACATGATGATGAGGAAGATGCCGGAGCAGTCGACGGGCATGATCATGAAGATGATGATGCCGGCGGAGCAGACGACGCTGGACCATCGATGGGCTGGGTGCAGGACCCTCATATTCAAGAGCTGCTTCTCAAGCAGACGGATAACGCAAGAGCTGCCGCCCGAGAGAAAGCCAAGATGGATCAACTTGAGTTAGACGCGGTTACTCCATTGTATGAAGGATGCAGGCCCGAGGATACCCGCCTGAAAGTAACGCTCATGTCTCTGGAGGTGAAGGTAAAACACAAAATGACCGACGCATGCTTCGACGAGAACATGTCATTCTGACACGAACGTCTTCCCGAGGGGAACAAGTGCCTGACCAGTTTGGAGGAGGCGAAGAAAATCGTGTGTCCTCTGGATTTGGCGCACGTGAAATACCATGTGTGCATGAACAAGTGCATCATTTATCAGGACGAGCACGCGGAGTCTACCATATGTCCGGTGTGCGGCGTCACTCGATACAAGAAGAGGAAGAAAGCTCCTCAAAAAGTGGTGTGGTACTTTCCGATCACTCCTCGTCTACAGCGGTATTTAGCGGACCCTAAGGTAGCAAAGCTCCTACGTTGGCACGCAGATAGGGAGGAGAAGAAGCGAGAAGATGACACAAATGATCCGGAGATAGATAAAAAAGACAAGATGCTGAGTCACCCTAAGGATGCGAGCCAGTGGCAAGCGTTGAACTTCGAAGACCCAGAGTTTGGGAATGATCTAAGGAACATCGTGCTGGGCGCGAGCACCGATGGAGTCAATCCGTTTGGCAGCCAGAGAAGCACACATAGCACCTGGCCTGTGTTTGTGTGGATGTACAACCTTCCCCCCTGGTTGTGCATGAAGAGGAAGTACATTCACATGAGTATGCTAATTGAAGGACCGAAACAACCAGGGAACGACATCAATCTGTATCTGGGGCTGCTGAAAGAGGAGCTTGACACGTTGTGGAAAACGCCAGCCAATACGTGGGACGCCGCAGAGAAAGAATATTTTCCTATGAGAGCCGCGCTGCTCACGACGGTGCACGACTATCTCGGTTACGGATATGTCGCGGGGCAGGTGGTCCACGGATTTTCTGGATGCGTCAGGTGCATGGATGACACAACGTATCGCCAGCTAGATAGAGATCCCGGGTCTTCGAAAACCGTGTTCATGGGACATCGAAGGTGGCTTCGCGACGATGACCCGTGGAGAAAACGCAAGGATCTGTTCGATGGTGAAACCGAACCCCGAGGACGCCCGCGTACGAGGAGCGGCGAGGAAATAGACGAGCTGTTGAAAAATTGGAAAGACTGCCCACTGCCGGGAAAGAAGCAAAAGGCGCCAGAGCCGGGAAAGAAGCGAAAGGCGCCAGAGCCGCTGCTGAAGGTACGGAAAACAAGGTCTGTTTTCTGGGACTTGCCATACTGGAAGATCCACCGTGTGCCTCACAGCCTTGATGTCATGCATATCACGAAGAACATGTGCGAGAGTCTGCTTGGTACCCTGCTCAACATGCCAGAGAGGACCAAAGATGGGCCGAAAGCAAGGGCAGACTTGAAATCAATGAGCATCAGGCAGGAGCTTCACGCTATATATGATGATCATGATGATGATGATGATGATGAGGCGAAGCAGGACACGGAAAGTCGTCACAAAGGCAAAAAGGCCAAGAAGACCGGAAATGACTACCCTCCCACGTGCCTCACTCTAAGTCAGGAGGAGATCGAGCAGTTTTTCACCTGCCTCGTAGGAGTAAAACTTCCTTACGGTTACGCGGGGAAGATAAGCTGATACCTAGACCCAGCAAAGCTGAAGTTCAGCGGGATGAAGTCTCTCGACTGTCACGTGCTGATGACACAGATACTTCCAGTTGCACTCCGTGGGATCATGGACGCGCACGTCCGTGAAACCCTATTTGGCCTATGCAACTTTTTCGACGTCATCTCTCGGAAGTCTGTTGGCGTGAGGCAACTCAGAAGGCTACAGGAAGAGATCGTGGTGATACTATGCGAGCTTGAGATGTACTTCCCGCCCGCATTCTTCGACGTTATGGTGCATCTGCTGGTCCATATCATGGCCGACATTCCTGCACAGCATGATGCCGTTCGAAAGGATGAATGGTGTCATCAAAGGATACGTTCACAACATGTCACGTCCAGAGGGAAGCATAGCCAGGGGCTTTCTGACCGAAGAGTGCATCTCCTACTGCATGAATTATCTAGGCATCGAGAACCCCGTTGGTCTGCCCGTCAACAGGCACCTCGGCAGGCTCGCTGGATGGGGTCACCGTGAGGGTCGTCGCGAAATGCATGTCTACTTCGAGGGTCGACTCGCCGACTTTGAAAGAGCAAACCTAGTCGCGCTACAACACATAGACGTGGTCGATCCTTGGGTGGTACAGCACAAAACCTTTATTAAGAAGACGTACAATGACCGAGGCCAACAGAGGATGGTCGGAGATATACTCAAAGAGCACAACTCATGTTTCACGCGTTGGTTCAAGCAGAAGCTTCTGTCGTACCCTTTACATGAGGATTCTTCCGCGGAAGAACAACTCATATTCGCCTTGTCACAGGGCGCCGAGCACAACCTGATGACCTATGAGGCGTACGATATCAACGGCTACACATTCTACACCAAGACCAAGGACATGAAGAGTGATGGTTATCAGAACTCCGGGGTAACGATGGAATCCTACACCGGTAACGACAAGGACAGATACTACGGAAGGATCGAGGAGATCTGGGAGCTGAGTTACGCTGGAGAGAAGGTCTCGATGTTCCGTGTCAGATGGGCCAAGAGCGTCCTAAAAGAAGACCGGTATTTCACCACCATGGTTATACCCGAAGCCAAATCCAAGACCGCGGGCGCAAACGTCACCGCGAAAAATGAGCCATGGGTACTGGCTTCCCAAGTGGACCAATGCTTCTTCATTACCGACCCGTCAAAGCCCAGTCGTGTTGTCCTGAGGAGAGGCAAAAGGAAGATCATTGGAATGGATGGAGTAGCCAATGAGCACTACTTCGACAAGTACGGCGACCCGAGGATCGAACATGACGACGATCATGAAGTAGCATCATACACCACAAGAAGAAGCAGGACCACCCTACCTAAAGGACGCCCATTCCACAGAAGAACTCCATTTGCGAAAAAGAAGGGCAAGAAGATTGTGAATAGATACCTAGCTAAGATCGATTGTATTTGAATCGTAGCCTTCATTTCTCGATTGTATTTCATGGGCAGTTTTTGAACTATCATGAATATTTTTAAATTTCATGGACACTCGATCTCGATCCCCCTCGATCTCGATCGCTATCCCACCTCGCCAGATCCGGTCCCCCTCGCCGCCGAGCACCCCCCGGTCCACCGGCCGCCGCCGACCCCCCGCACCCCTCCCCTACTCAACCGCCGCCGCCGACCCCCCGCACCCCCTCCCCTACTCAACCGCCGCCCACCGCCCCGACATCCTCCCCGCGCCCCACTCCCCAGCATCCTCCCCGTGCCCCATCCCGCTCTTCACCTCTGCCTCGCCCTCTCACCACGGCCACAGAGGCTCCTGGATCTGGACCAGCCGCCGCCGGACAGCAGCAGGTCAGTAAGCCTCTCTCTCTCTCTCCATTCATGTACCTTCCCCTGGCCTGCTGTGACTCACTCAACCCCCATTTGCATCTAGGCAGGCGGCATCCGTCACCGGCAGGCAGGCGACACCATCACCGGCAAACCTCCCACGCACCGTGCCTCGGACGCACAGCAGCAGGTCAGACCCCCCCTCTCTCTCTGGCACGATGAGTTATAGGATCAATGCCTAAGTTTTGTTGAGCACACAGATTTCTTTTCTGTAAGCATTGGTATTATGTGCTTCCCATAGTTGGTATAAAAATAAAGAAAACAATTCAGTTCTGTTTCTGTATTTGCAAGTGGCATTTTTAGTGGAATCCCCATGATAGGTCCACATGCTACTGTTGTCAACATGATAAATAGTTTCAGTTAGTTACCTCTAAAACTATTCCTAATTAACTGAAGAGGAGAAGAGAAGAGTAGTTTATTTCATAGAGTAAACATTAGCACTATTTGACAGTAAAAGGTTTTAGCTAATTTGAATTAACTGAAAGCAGCAGTACATCATTTTTATTGACAGTAAAATGTTCAAAGAAACAGATATGTAAAACCCCCATAGTTATGTCTTTCGTACAATATGCCATGAAAAGGTGTGCCATTTTCATAGAAGAGCAAACCGGCCTGCCTTTCGGCCTTTTGGTTGCAAGTGCATTTCACTCAAATCACAAGGATGGTACCATCTCCAGTTAGGTTGCAAGTGCATTTCACTCAAAATCACGATGATGGTGCCATCTCCTGTTTACTATAAGATGTACTACTAAGACCAGATAATAACTTCAGCAATAAAACATTTTAACAGGGTTAGGCTGTAGCCCCTGAATCCACGATACATCTGGGGACAATGTGTAGCAAGAGGGCGCCATTGGTCCTCCACACGCATTTTTAAAGCAAAAGAAAGCATTATGATCAACCATTGGTACTGAGAAATGGCAGAGCACATGTGTCTTAATTTAGCACAACAACACCGTGATCAGGGAGTAGTGCTTCACTTGTTCCATACGTGAGCCATCTCAGCTGAAACTCCTCTACCGATGGTTGCACTTGTCTGCAGGATATGTAAAAGGTTCAGTAAGTGATGGCATTCCTTGTGAAATGTTCAAATTAGCTAAAACCTGTGCATATGTAAAAGGTTCAGTAAGTGATGACAGTAAAATGTTCAAAGAAACAGCTGAAACTCCTCTACCGGTGGTTGCACTTGTCTGCAGGATATGTAAAACATTTTTATTGACAGTAAAATGTTCATTTAGTTTCAGTAAACAAATATTGCCAAGCATGACATGGCCTTTGTGATCTCCTACTCCTGAATTTTCATGTCACCTGTGATATTAGTAGTTTTTTGACAGTAAAAGGAATTTTCATGTCACTTGTGCTATCAGTACACTACAAGTGAATTTTCATGTCACTTGTGCTATTTATGTGGTCTGAAACTTGTCAAGTGATGCTGCTGCTGCTATCTGCGAGTTGCTGCTGCTAGTTGTGATTTTGTCAAGTGATGCTGCTGCTACTTGTGATCTTCTAAAATAACCCCTTCCTCCTGAAACGTTGATTAATTTCCGTTTCGGTTGAGAAATGGGGCACTCCTAGGTCAAGAAAATTAGCAAAGGTCATGCCCAATTTTCTTGACCTAGAAGGTGCCCGATTCTCAACCGAAATAAAAATTAATTTGCTTTAGTGGTTGGATTAGTTTAGTATTTTTTTCACACACTCAGACACCCTTGCTTGCCATGTGTGTGAGAGAGATAGTGAGAGGAGACAAGAAGAAGGGGGTTAGGAAGGCATCATGCAACAGTGCCTTCAAGATCCAAGGCAATATCACAAACATCATAGGCAATTTGACCAAACTCACAACCTTGTATCTTTGCAACAACCAACTTTCTAGACACACCCCTCAAGAACTAGGTTACCCTGAGAACGTGGACTTGGACCTTAGCAACAACACACTAACAGGTTCTATCCCAAAACACCTAGGCAGTATCACAAACATCTCTCAATTGTTCCTTGACAATAACCAACTTTTTGGCGACATTCCTCGAGAATTAGGTTATTTGGTCAACTTAGAGATCTTGTTCCTTGACAATAACCAACTTTTTGACCAAACTTTGTTCCTATTTATAGAGAAACATGGCCAACAACGATGAGGCCGGGGGTTCGGGCGGCAAGAAATTCTGGGAGCTGTCCCAGGAGATGGAGGAACAACCTCACTTGTATGAGGACGCCGCCTTCCCCACCGATCCTGAGACCACTGATGGTACCGCCGAGGATGACCCCACTGATGCCACCACTGATGGTGCCGCCGAGGATGCCACCACTGATGATGGCGGCGCACGCACAGATGGCAGCCAACCGAAGAGGCAACGGAAGGACCGGCGCCTGACCGTGCTCCGCACCCTCAAGGAGGAAGTTACTGAAGTGGACTCCAACGGGAATCCAACGGCGCCCGAACGAATAGTCAAGGGGTACTCGCTTCAGCTTGGGTGCATTCTCTGGAGCACCGTCTCGATCAACACCGAGAACCTCAGGCATCCTGACCGAGGGAATTTGCGCAACCTCCTCTTCACGAAGCTGCACAAACGATACAAGTTCCCCGCTGAATTTGAAAACACAAGCCTCAAAGGGAATAAAGTGAACAATGCTGCCCTCACGAATATGAGCACGGCCCTGTCTACTTGGAAAAGCAATGTGAAGAGAATGATCGAGAAAGGTGAGAGTTATGAGAAGATCAAGGAGAAAAATCCTTCGATCACTAAAGATGACTACAATGACTTCAAGATCAATTGCTCGAGCACCGCCAGCTCCGAATCAAGTAAGTGGGGGAAAGAAATGCGGGAGCTGAACTTAGGGGAACACACACTCGGTCCCGGCGGTTACAGAGTGGCGGAGCCTATATGGGACAAGGAGGAGGCGGACCGTGCCGAGCAAGGCCTACCGCCCCTCTTCGATAAATACGGTGACAAGCAGACCAGGAACTTTGTCAGGGCCCGGTACATGAAGGACCCGAAAACAAAGGAGCTTACTACGGATCCGAAGACCAGGGCGCTTGAGCTTGTTCTGGTAAGGAATACACCCCCGCGTAATTAGCTCCATATGGTTGCATTCTAATTAATGAAGCCAAATTTCTAAATGGTTCACATTCCTTCCACAAGCGACTGAAAGCAGTAGCGCGGGGTCGACTAAGAGCAACCCTTGGGACACCACTCTAAATAGGGCGTTGAATGTAATGAAGAACAAGGATAAGCTCAGTAAGCCGACGTCAGCTGGTCGTGTGGCCGGCAAAGGCTTGTCGACAAAATGGTCGTCATACTATAACACTGGTGGGCGAAAGGAGAAAAAGACCAGCTCGGAAAGCCAGGCGTGCGAGGTTCAAGAACTCAGGGCACAGGTGGAACGGATTCCGGAGATTGTCCAAGAGCAAGTGCAACAACAACTCGGAGCGACGATCACCGCCATTGTGCCTACCTTGATCCAGGGGATTAGTGCGTGGATCCAGGGGATTAGTACGCTATCTAGTAGGAGATGGGAGGGAGCGTTGGAGGAACCGGATGAAGACGAGTTTCATCATGATGATGCTCATCGTGATGACCGCAGCTCTCTTTTATGTGATGGTAGTTTAGATGATCGATATCGACTTGTAATGTGAAGACAAACTCGCGGTCTCGAGACTTGTAATATAATGTTCTATCTTTGTTCGGTCTTTTCAATTCAGAGACTAATATGATGACTTGTATTCGGAGACTAAAATGATGAATTGTATTCAGAGACTAATCTTCTATTGTATTCGATGAATCTGTTGTTGATGTGTGGTGTCTATATTTTGTCCAATTATACATTTTGTAACCTGTGCAAAAAACAGAAAATAAAAAAATAAACAAAACCTAATATTCATACTAATGGCGCATCACATCATAGTGCGCCATTAGTATGCCAAAGGATACTAATGGCGCATCATTAAAGAGTGCGCCATTAGTATGCCGAAGTTACTAATGGCGCATCCTGATGTCGTGCGCCATTAGTATGCCAAAGCACCTGGGTATACATGGCCCCCTGGGAGGCATACTAATGGCGCACTGTTGTATATACTAATGGCGCATCTGGGGTGCGCCATTAGTATACCAGATACTAATGGCGCACCTGTGGTGCGCCATTAGTAAAATATACTAATGGCGTGCTAATAATGGCGCACCACTAATGCGCCATTAATGGCCAAATTAGGTGCGCCATTAGTAGGCCTTTTCCTAGTAGTGTACTGGGCCGTGATCACTTCGGGAGGTGATCACGGGCATATACTATATACTTTACACAGTTACATTACCTGTGGTACTGTTTGGAGTTGGGGGCTGAAGGGGCAGGTGGCTCCATCCCGGTAGAGGTGGGCCTGGGTTCCCGACGGCCCCCGACTATTACTTTGTGGCGGAGCGACAGGGCAGGTTGAGACCACCTAGGAGAGAGGTGGGCCTGGCCCTGGACAGTGTTCGCGGATACTTAACACGTTTAACGAGACCTTGGTATTTGATCTGAGTCTGGCTACTGGCCTATACGCACTAACCATCTACGCGGGGACAGTTATGGGCACTCAACGTCGTGGTATCAGCCGAAGTCTTTGAGACGTCAGCGACTGAGTGGCGCGCGCCGGATTGGACCGTAAGCCTGCTCTTGTATTAAGGGGGCTAGTTCTGCTTCCGGCCGCGTACGCAACATGCAGGTGTGCAATGGGCGATGGGCCCAGACCCCTGCGCCATAGGATTTAGACCGGCGTGCTGACCTCTCTGTTGTGCCTAGGTAGGGCTGCGACGTGTTGATCTTCCGAGGCCGGGCATGACCCAGGAAAGTGTGTCCGGCCAAATGGGATCGAGCGTGTTGGGATATGTGGTGCACCCCTGTAGGGAAGTTAATCTATTCGAATAGCCGTGATCTTCGGTAACAGGACGACTTGGAGTTGTACCTTGACCTTATGACAACTAGAACCGGTTACTTAATAGAACACACCCTTCCAAGTGCCAGATACAACCGGTGATCGCTCTCTCACTGGGCGACGAGGGGAGGATCATCGGTTAGGATTATGCTACACGATGCTACTTGGTGAACTTACCATCTACTCTCTTCTCCTGCTGCAAGATGGAGGTTACCAGAAGCGTAGTCTTCGAAAGGACTAGCTATCCCCCTCTTATTCCGGCATTCTGCAGTTCAGTCCACATATGATACCCTTATTCCATTTGATGCCAATGCATACATATGTAGTGTAGCTCCTTGCTTGCGAGTACTTTGGATGAGTACTCATGGTTGCTTTTCTTCCCCTTTTTCCCCTTTCCTATATCCGATTGCTACAACCAGATGATGGAGCCCAGGAGCCAGATGCCACTGTCGATGACGACTACTACTACTCGGGAGGTGCCTATTACTATGTGCAGCCCGCTGACGGCGACCAGGAGTAGTTTAGGAGGATCCCAGGTAGGAGGCCTACGCCTCTTCCGATCTGTATCCCAGTTTGTGCTAGCCTTCTTAAGGCAACTTGTTTAACTTATGTCTGTACTCAGATATTGTTGCTTTTGCTGACTCGTCTATGATCGAGCTCTTGTATTCGGGCCCTCGAGGCCCCTGGCTTGTAATATGATGCTTGTATGACTTATTTTATTTGTAGAGTTGTGTTGTGATATCTTCCTGTGAGTCCCTGATCTTGATCGTACACGTTTGTGTGTATGATTAGTGTACAATCGAATCGGGGGCGTCACAAGATTACAATAAGGGATTAAAGAGATCCTGCGCCTTCTTGACTTGGAGGGCACACCATGGCTTCATAGATCTCCTGTCACTATACGTATCCACCAGTCCGGCCCATGTACAGTAGGTCGTCCCCCCGAGGACCCCTTAGTCCAAGACTCCCTCAGTAGCCCCCGAACTTGCCTCCAACAACGGGGATTGTATCCGGCATCCACTCATCCGACCAGTATTCGGTTTACGAGGCGAGTTCTTCAGTATGTTTCACCCATGTTCGGAATCAAGTGATGTCCGAAATCTGAAACGGTAGTTTTACTTAACACTGAAGGCAATAAAAAATACCATTCAAGCACAAATGATGCCTTCATCTGACAACTTTTTCTGCTTCAACGAAGAGTCACATCTGGCCATAACACCGTAGAACAACTATTTCTCAAAGCGCGGCTTGAGTCCGATGCCACGTTTGACATGTCGCCTGGAGGTGGAGATCAGGTCCCACTTTTGGGGGGATGTGGTTAATGATTCCGATTCCCCTCCCCGCTCATAACATCGCGGGCATATCGGGAATTGGAGAAGCCAACAGCATGGAAAAAGGAAATCCCAGGCGTATCATCGGTCTATAAAGGGAGAGCTGCTACAGTTCACATCCCACGCCCTCTTTCATCTCCCGCCTACATAGACCTTTAGATCTCTAGCGCCCTTTCTGCTTCCACAGCGAATCCCTCCTTGCCTCCTTCGACCATGGCTGGATCCGGAGCCAATGGGAAGTGGGAGGCCTCCAGCGTCACCGAGGGGGACATCTTGAAGCTGAAGGAGGCCGGCTATTTGTTGGCCAACATCGCCGGTCAGGCCCCTGAAGAGGGCCAGATCATCCCCATGCCCGAGCGGGGCAAAAGGGTCGTATTCCTCCCCCATTTCCTTAGGGGGCTCGAATTTCCCTTACACCCCTTTGTAAGGGGGTTGATGTTCTTTTATGGGCTAGACTTTCACGATCTAGCCCCCAATTCCATCCTCCACATCTCGACCTTCATCCTAGTCCGTGAAGCGCTCCTTTGAGTTCGTCCATACTTTAGTTTATGGCTCAAGGTGTTCATCGTCAAGCCCAAGGTGGTTGGTGGCAAGCATGTGAACTATGGAGGGGCCATGATTAGTAAACTGACACGGGTCCACTGGCTGGACGGACACTTCGTCGACACCGTCCGAATGTGTCAAAAGGAGGGGTTTTACATCACCGAGCTGAGGGAGGCCACATGGGGAGCAGCCCCCACATTCAGGTCCGGACCCCCTACTAGGTTGGCCTCATGGACCACCAAGGCCTCGGACTGGGGGTGTGTCGCCCACACGAAGGTGTTGCAGAAGCGCGTCGACAACATAATAGAGACCGACGCGAAGCTGGTTGATGTGGTCCAAATCATGCTCCATCGCCGGCTCCTCCCTTGCCAAGAGAGGGCCAAGCTTATGTGGGAGCACGAGCCCGAAGATCCGGCCACCGTGCAACACCTCTACGGCACGACCCCTGACAAAATATGGGGCCAACTATTCCAGCCACAGAAGGAGTGGCCGGTCGAGGGGAAAGACATCGGCCTTGACACCGCGAACCCCCCAAAGGAGGTGAGTAGGGTTTTACTCCGAGGAGTGTTCGAATATTCATACCGCATTCGATTCGGCCTGACTTTGTATTCGGATTTTGCAGGGCTGGCTTGCCAAGGCCAAGAAGATCGATGGCCCAGCGCCGCTGCCAGATGAGCCCCGATCAGAGCAGCTGGAGAATCCGCTGGTCGTAGTGCCCTATAAGGTGCCCACCAAGAAGGGCAAAAATAAAGAAGTACCAGAGACCAGGGAGGGCCTCCGCCGTAGGGTTCATCTGGGAAACCGGTCCGGAGACGTTGCGACCTCATCCATAGAGGGGGACCAGGATGAGGATGAGGAGGAGAGTGCCTCATCGCGCTCCAAGAAGATGATGGCATCCCAGGACGTCGAGGAGGTTCAACCTTCTATGGCCCCGAAGAGACAATGCCGACCTAAGCTGGTCCTGTCCGACAGTTTGGACTCCGACAAGGAGTCCGAGGCGTCCGACGAGATTGATACGTCTCCGATGTATCTATAATTTATGAAGTATTCATGCCATGTTTACTAAAATTTTATATGGTTTTGATATGATTTGATTAGAACTAACCCAGACTGATGTTGTTTTCAACAGAACTACCATGGTGTCGTTTTTTGTGCAGAAATAAAAGTTCTTGGAATGGGCTAAAATTTTACGGTGATTTTTTATGGACCAACAGAGAACCCCGAAGCACTAGAGTTGGATTAGAAGCTTCACGAGGAAGCGGCAAGGGTGTAGGGCGCACCCCCTGGCTTGTCACCGCCTCGTGGACCCCCTTAACGTAAGACCGACGCCAAAAATTCCTATAAATACCAAAAACCCCAGAAAGAAACCTAGATTGGAAGTTCCGCCGCCGCAAGCCTCTGTAGCCACAAAAAATCAATGTAGGCCCTGTTTGGCACCCTGCCGGAGGGGGCCATCATCACAAGAGGCCATGAAGGAGAAAGCAAGAGGGTGCCATACGTGAAGGATTCCCGCTGCAGGATGTTGCAATACGTTCATGATTCACTTATTGCGGGTTGCTAGAGTGTCAGAAGCTTGAACCTGAGTAAGGGGGTTGTTGCGTATGGTATAAAGGGGACTTGATGCTTTAATTTTGTGGTTGCGTTTTACCTTAATGATCTTTAGTAGTTGCGGATGCTTGCTAGAGTTCCAATCATAAGTGCATATGATCCAAGAAGAGAAAGTATGTTAGCTTATGCCTCTCCCTCATATAAAATTGCAATAACGACCATTGATATTGTTAACAATTGCCTAGGATAATTCTGCACACCGATCCATCATTATTCCACACTCGCTATTTATAATATACTGTAATATATTCTAACTTTATGTTAATAGCACCTAGTTTTATGTTTTAGTTCTTCGATATCATGCAAAGTTATTCTCTTCATACCCACAACGTAGTTTTATTTCTTGTTTCTAGATGGAAGCAAACATTCGGTATACATAGAGTCGTATCAGTGGCAGATAGGACTTGAGAGAATATTGATCTTACCTTTAGCTCCTTGTGGGTTCGACACTCCATACTTCTCACTTCCACCTTTGGAAATTTCTATGATGATTCCTTGCACTTAGGGACTAACAAGCTCTTTTCTAGCACCGTTGCCGGGGAGTAATAGCGTGGGGTTAGTATTCTCGTGTATGCTTGTTTGCTTTCTTCACTAAGTGGATTTTGTTTTCCCTTTTATTTTTATTTTCTTTAGTTGTGGCTGAAACAAACAAAAATATATTAAAATAATGCAAAATACAAAAAATATTACTTGCCTCTTATGGCTAAAAACTTTTTCAAAAAGAGAAGTGATTGGAATGTTATGCATTGGAGAAGTGAGGGTCGACCTTGAACACTTGTGTTCATGCTCATAGAACCAATGTAGAATTTTTCATGGAAGTTTCTCAAAAATAATTATCCCCTTGTATATATCCATTGTATTATAAAAATAATGTGCCAAGTTTTGGCTATAGAATGTTTAAATTACTTGCTTGGTGTGTGCGGTGTAAAAATAGAAACTTTTGCTGTAGTAATTGAATTTACATTTTTTTCATCGGAGCGTGATAAAATCTTGAAATTTTTACACAGTACTTCTATGCAAATTGTTTATTTCGATGAATCTATGGGTTGTATCGGGGGGTATGAACCATGGTGAAGTTGGAATACAATATATATAATGCCAATATGAAGTTGGAATGAGTATACAACAGTACTTAATTAAAGGTAGTGATTTTCTTTATTATACTAACTGATCTCACAAGGTTTTTTGTTAAGTTTTGTGTGTATGAAATGTTCGAAGATCGAGGAGTTATCGATATGGGAAGAATAAGGAGAGGCAAGAGTTCAAGCTTGGGGATGCCCAAGGCACCCCAAGTAAATATTTCAACGATACTCAAGCAACTAAGCTTGGGGGTGCCCCAGTTGGCATCTGATAACCCACAAGTATAGGGGATCGCAACAGCTTTCGAGGGTAGAGTATTCAACCCAAATTTATTGATTCGACACAAGGGGAGCCAAAGAATATTCTCAAGTATTAGCAGCTGAGTTGTCAATTCAACCACACCTGGAAACTTAGTATCTGCAGCAAAGTGTTTAGTAGCAAAGTAATATGATAGTGATGGTAACGGTAACAAAAGAGTGACGAAAGCAGAGTAATGTTTTTGGTATTCTGTAGTGATTGTAAAAATAGCAACGGGAAAGTAAGTAAGCGTAAACCAGTATATGGAAAGCTCGTAGGCATCGGATCAGTGATGGATAATTATGCCGGATGTGGTTCATCATGTAATAGTCATAACATAGGGTGACACAGAACTAGCTCCAATTCATCAATGTAATGTAGGCACGTATTCCGAATATAGTCATACGTGCTTATGGAAAAGAACTTGCATGACAACTTTTGTCCTACCCTCCCGTGGCAGCGGGGTCCTAATGGAAACTAAGGGATATTAAGGCCTCCTTTTAATAGAGAACCGGAACAAAGCATTAGCACATAGTGAATACATGAACTCCTCAAACTACAGTCATCACCGGTAAGTATCCCGATTATTGTCACTTCGGGGTTAACGGATCATAACACATAATAGGTGACTATAGACTTGCAAGATAGGATCAAGAACTCTCATATATTAATGAAAACATAATAGGTTCAGATCTGAAATCATGGCACTCGGGCCCTAGTGACAAGCATTAAGCATAGCAAAGTCATAGCAACATCAATCTCAGAACATAGTGGATACTAGGGATCAAACCCTAACAAAACTAACTCGATTACATGATAAATCTCATCACATCCCATCACCGTCCAGCAAGCCTACAATGGAATTACTCATACATGGCGGTGAGCATCATGAAATTGGTGATGGAGGATGGTTGATGATGACGATGGCGACAGATTCCCCTCTCCGGAGCCCCGAACGGACTCCAGATCAGCCCTCCCGAGAGGTTTTAGGGCTTGGCAGCGGCTTCGTATCGTAAAACGCAATGAAGTCTTCTCTTCTATTTTTTTCTCCGTGAAAGCAGTTATATAGAGTTGGAGTTGGAGTCGGGAAGTCTCCAGGGGGCCCATGAGGTAGGGGGCGCGCCCTAGGGGGGCATCCCCCACCCTCGTGGCAAGGGTGTGGGTCCCCTAGTCTTCATCTTTGGAGAGGATTTTTTTATTTATTGTAAGATATTCCGTGGAGTTTCAGGTCATTCCGAGAACTTTTGTTTTCTGCACATAAAACAACATCATGGCAATTTTGCTGAAAACAGTGTAAGTCCGGGTTAGTTCCAGTCAAATCATACAAGTTAGAGTCCAAAACAAGGGCAAAATTGTTTGGAAAAGTAGATACGGCAGAGACGTATCAACTCCCCCAAGCTTAAACCCTTGCTTCTCTCCTCAAGCAATTCAGTTGACAAACTGAAAGAAATAAAGAAAAACTTCTACAAACTCTATTTGCTCTTGTTGTTATAAATATGTCAAGCTAGCATTCAAGTTTTCAGCACAGATTATAACTAACCACATTTGCAATAATTCTCAGGTCTCATGATTACCCATATCAATAGCATAATCAACTAGCAAGCCATAATAGTAAATATCGGATGACAACACTTTCTGAGACCGCAAAACATAAATGCAGAGCACCTTTAAAGATCAAGGACTGACTAGACATTGTAATTCATGGTAAAAGAGATCCAATCATAGTCACACCCAATATAAATTAATAGTGATGAATGCAAATGACAGATGCGCTCTCCAGCTAGCGCTTTTAATAAGAGGGTGATGACTCAACATAAAAGTAAATAGATAGGCCCTTCGCAGCGGGAAGCAGGGATTTGTAGAGGTGCCAGAGCTCGGTTTTGAAATAGAGGTGAATAATATTTTGAGCGGTATACTTTCATTGTCAACATAACAACTAAGAGATGGCAATATCTTCCATGCTACACACATTATAGGCGGTTCCCAAACAGAATGGTAAAGTTTATACTCCCCCTCCACCAACAAACATTGATCCATGGCTTGCTCGAAACAATGAGTGCCTCCAACTAACAACAGTCCCAGGGGGAGTTTTGTTTTGCAATTATTTTGATTTAGTTTGCATAAAGCATGGGACTGGGCATCCCGGTGACCAGCCATTTTCTTGTGAGTGAGGAGCGGAGTCCACTCCTCTTGAGAATAACCCGCCTAGCATGGAAGATACATACAGCCCAGTTGATACATGAGCTATTCGAGCATACAAAACATGATGATTATTTGAAGGTTTAGAGTTTGGCACATACAAATTTACTTGGAACGGCAGGTAGATACCGCATATAGGAAGGTATAGTGGACTCATCTGGAATAACTTTGGGGTTTAAGGAGTTTGGATGCACAAGTAGTATTCCCGCTTAGTACAGGTGAAGGCTAGCAAAAGACTGGGAAGCGACCAACTAGAGAGCGACAACAGCCATGTACATGCATTAAAATTAATAAACATTGGATGCAAGCATGAGTAGGATATAATCCACCATGAACATAAATATCGTGAAGGCTATGTTGATTTTGTTTCAACTACATGCATGAACATGTGCCAAGTCAAGTCACTTAAATCATTCAGAGGAGGATACCACCCTATCATACCACATCATAACCATTTTAATAGCATGTTGGCATGCAAGGTAAACCATTATAACTCATAGCTAATCAAGCATGGCACAAGCAACTATGATCTCTAATTGTCATTGCAAACATGTTTATTCATGACAAGCTGAATCAAGAACGATGAACTCATCATATTTACAAAAACAAAAGAGGTCGAGTTCATAGCAGCTTTTCTCATCTTAGGCAGTCCATCATATATCATCATAATTGCCTTTCACTTGCACGACCGAACGATGTGAATAATAATAAGAGTGCACGTGCATTGGACTAAGCTGGAATCTGCGAGCATTCAATAAACAGGAGAAGACAAAGCAATATGGGCTCTTTTGTCAGATAAACAATAATGCATATAAGAGCCACTTCAACAATTTAATTATGGTCTTCTCCTATCGACCCCCAAAGAAATTAAAGAAATAAAACTATTTACACGGGAAAGCTCCCAACAAGCAAAAGAAGAACAGGAAATATTTTTAGGTTTTCTTTTTAATTGCTGCTACAAGCATGGAAATTAAACTGATTAAAATCTACAACTAATTTTTTTGGTTTTTTCTTAAGGTTTATTAAACACACAAGAAGAAAGTATAAAAGGAAATAAACTAGCATGGATGATACAATGAAAAAGTATGAACACCAACATCTAGCAATGAGTGTGTGTGAACATAAATGTAATGTCGGTGAGAAATACGTACTCCCCCCAACCTTAGGCTTTTGGCCTAAGTTGGTTTATGGCCACGGCTGGCCTGGCTGATATCCATAATAATAGTTGGGGTCGTACTGCGATCAGGAAGAAGAAGGCTCCGATTGCCACTGGCTGGCAATCATCTCCGGATCCCACTGATAGTTAGACTGTCGTGAAGGATCAAATTGTGGTTTCGGTTCTGGCTCCTCGGCTGGTGCAGGGTTCCGGTAGGCGTGGATAGCTGTCAACGGAACAAGGTACGTGCCTACAGTCAAATCAAACAAAGAAGGAGCAGGCAAGGTAATAGTCTCAGGATGATGTTTATTAAAGAACAATTGATATTTAAGCTCTCTTGCCCTATTCTTAATAATAAAATCATGTGCCACCATACTTTTATAATCTAGATAAACACGAGGCAGCACATTTTCTTCCTTCTCAGCATGCCTAATAGGTATGTTAAAATGTGAAGCTAGGCGTGTAGCATAGATGCCTCCAAAGATGGGGCCCTTTGTATGGTTCAGACTTAACCGTTAGCAATAACACCGCCCATACTAAAAGTGTTATCACTGTATAAACCTTGGAGCAAAATAATAATATCAGGGATACTAAGGTTTCCATAGTTTCCGCGACCAATTAAGCAATGACTAGCAAATAATGCAAAGTAACGTAAGACAGGAAAATGTATGCTAGTGATGCGTGCATCGGAAACCTTCCTAGTTTCCCCTACAGTGATAGTATCAATAAATCCCTCCACATCATCAGGATGTGGTTCTTCTGTCTTGCCCTCCAAAGGGACTAAAAAAATCCAACAAAAATCATAAAGTGACATCTCCTTATGCTCATCATATAAATGAAACTCCACCGTAGGTGGTGAGTTCCTAGAATGAAAATGAAAGTTTTGCACAAAGGTATTTGTGAGTAAGAGATACTGATCGCATTGGTCGTGGAGGAAAGCGGTGAGGCCTGCATTATGAGCCAATTCATGAAAATCTTCATAAATCCTGGCTGCTCTCAAGAAATCCTCGGAAGGCCATTCACATGCCCGAACCTCCGCGGTGCGCGGCAAATTATACTTAGGCTTCGGTGCCTTTTCCTTCGAGCTTTGGCTCGATGAGCCCCTCAATAATCTCCTCATCATTTTCTGAAAAATTCTAAAATTTTTAGTAATTTCAAAATAAAGTAAACCAAACTCAATAATATTGATAGCAACCACTCCTACAAGTGCCTAGGGCCTATATCATGCATCAAAACTACTATTGACCATATAAATTTGACATGCAAGCTCAAGAACGGGGTCACCTAAGCAGCAAAAATTTGCAATGAATAAATCACTAGAACAAGAACTAATTGGACCAATGGAGGAGTCACATACCAAGGAACAATCTCCCCAAGCAGTTTTTTGAGAGGTGCTTTGAGCAAGGAGATCGAAAATTACAGCAAAGAGGGCTGGAACTCATGCTTGAGTTGGTTTTTCGTGTTTGTGGGAGGAAGAAGAAGATGATGGGTGCAAGAATAAGTGGACGAGGGCCACCGTGGGCCCACAAGGCAGGGAGGCGCGCCCTAGGGGGGTGGGCACGCCCTCCACCCTCGTGGCGAGGTGGTTGGCCCCCCTGGTGTGTTCTTTGTTCCATAAATCCTCAAATATTCTAGAAAAAATCATATTTAATTTTCAGGGCATTTGGAGAACTTTTATTTTCAAGGTATTTTTATATTGCACGGATAATCAGATAACATACAGAAAATTATTTATTTTTACTTTATTTCAACTCAATAACAGAAAGTATAGAGAGGGTACAGAAGGTTGTGCTTCTAGTTTCATCCATATCATGCTCATCAAAAGGAATCCACTAACAAGGTTGATCAAGTCTTGTTAACAAACTCATTCCAATTAACATGAAACCGGAGAAATTTCGACTAACACTAGGTTACCTCAACGGGGATATGCACATCCCCAATAATAAGTATATCATATTTCTTCTTGACAGTAGGAAGAGGAAATTCAAACCCTTCAAATATAATCGATGGAATTTTTCCGATAGAATTGATACTATGAACTTGAGGTTGTTTCCTCGAAAAATGTACCGTATGCTCATTACCATTAACATGAAAAGTGACATTGCCTTTGTTGCAATCAATAACAGCCCCTACAGTATTAAGAAAAGGTCTTCCAAGAATAATAGACATACTATCGTCCTCGGGAATATCAAGAATAACAAAGTCCGTTAAAATAGTAACGTTTGCAACTACAACATGCACATCCTCACAAATACCAACAGGTATAGAAGTTGATTTATCAGCCATTTGCAAAGATATTTTAGTAGGTGTCAACTTATTCAAATCAAGTCTACGATATAAAGAGAGAGGCATAACAGTAACACCGGCTCCAAGATCACATAAAGCAGTTTTAACATAGTTTCTTTTAATGGAGCATGGTATAGTATGTACTCATGGATCTCCAAGTTTCTTTGGTATTCCACCCTTAAAAGTATAATTAGCAATCATGGTGGAAATTTTAGCTTCTGGTATCTTTCTTTTATTTGTACCAATATCTTTCATGTACTTAGCATAAGGATTGGTTTTGAGCATATCAGTTAATCGCATACGCAAAAAGATAGGTCTAATCATTTCAGCAAAGCGCTCAAAATCCTCATCATCCTTTTTCTTGGATGGTTTGGGAGGAAAAGGCATGGGTTTTTGAACCAAAGGTTCTCTTTCTTTACCATGTTTCCTAAAAACATAATCTTTCTTATCATAACATTGATTCTTTGATTGTGGGTTGTCAAGATCAACAGCAGGTTCAATTTCTACATCATTATCATTACTAGGTTGAGCATTATTATGAACATCATCATTAACATTTTCATTAGGTTCATGTTCATTGCCAGATTGTGTTTCAGCATCAGACATAGAGATATCATTTGGATTATCAGGTGGTTCAGCAATAGGTTCACTAGAAGTTTGCACAGTTCTATCATTTTTCTTTTTCTTCCTTTTAGAAGAACTAGGTGCATCAATATTTTTTTCTCTAAGAATATAGCTCAAATCTCTTAGGGTGGCCTTCAGGATACAAAGGTTCCTGAGTCATTCTACCAGTTCTAGTAGCCACTTTAACAGCATAATTATTTTTCTTACTATTCATCTCATTGAGCAATTCCTTTTGAGCTTTAAGTACTTGTTCTACTTGAGTGGTAACCATAGAAGCATGTTTGCTAACAAGTTTAAGTTTGCCTCTAATATTAGCCATATAATCACCCAAATATTTAATCATATCAGCATCTTGTTTTAATTGTGTACCAAAATAAGCATTGAAGTCTTCTTGCTTAAACATAAAATTATCAAAATCATCCAAGCATTGACTAGCAATTTTAGCAGGAAGGATTTCAGCTTTATCATATCTATAGAGAGAATTTACCTTTACTACCTGTGTCGGGTTATTGAGGTCTGGAGGTTCTTCAATAAATAAAGGATTAAGATCATATGTTTCTCCAATAGGTGATAAATTGAGACCATGTATTTCTTCAATAGGAGATAAATTCTTATCATCTTCAGCTTTAATACCTTTTTCTTTCATAGATTTCTTTTCCTCTTGCATATCTTCGGGACTGAGAAATAGAACACCTCTCTTCTTCAGAGTTGGTTTAGGAATAGGATCATTAATTGGAGCAGGAGCTGGCTCCGGAGCTGGCTCAGGAGGTGCCCAATCATTTTCATTTTTCAACATATTATTCAATAAGATTTCAGCTTCATCCGGTGTTCTTTCCCTGAAAAGAGAACCAGCACAACTATCCAGGTAATCTCTGGAAGCATCGGTTAGTCCATTATAAAAGATATCAAGTGTTTCATTTTTCTTAAGAGGATGATCAGGCAAATCATTAAGTAACCTAAGAAGCCTCCCCCAAGCTTGTGGGAGACTCTCTTCTTTAATTTGCACGAAGTTGTATATTTCCTTTAAAGCAGCTTGTTTCTTATGAGCAGGGAAATATTTAGCAGAGAAGTAGTAAATCATATCCTGGGGACTACGCACACAACCAGGATCAAGAGAATTAAACCATATCTTAGCATCACCCTTTAATGAGAATGGAAATATTTTAAGGATATAAAAGTAGCGAGATCTCTCATCATTAGTGAACAGGGTGGCTATATCATTTAATTTAGTAAGATGTGCCACAACAGTTTCGGATTCATAGCCATGAAAAGGATCAGATTCAACTAAATTAATTATATCAGGATCAACAGAGAATTCATAATCCTTATCAGTAACACAGATAGGTGAAGTAGAAAAAGCAGGGTCAGGTTTCATCCTAGCATTTAGATATTTCTTATTCCATTTAGCTAATAACCTTTTGAGTTCATATCTATCTTTGCAAGCTAAAATAGCTAAAGAAGCTTCTTGATCAAATAAATAACCCTCAGGAATAACAAGTGATTCTTCATCATCACTTCCATCTACATAATCAGATTCAATATTTTCAATCTCTCTAGCCCTAGCAAGTCGTTCCTCGAGAAAATCACCAAGTGGCACAGTAGTATCAAGCATAGAAGTAGTTTCATCATAAGTATCATATATAGCAGAAGTAGCATCATCAATAACATGCGACATATCAGAACGTATAGCAGAAGCAGGTTTAGGTGTCGCAAGCTTACTCATAAGAGAAGGTGAATCAAGTGCAGAGCTAGATGGAAGTTCCTTACCTCCCCTCGTAGTTGAGGGATAAATTGTTGTCTTAGCGTCTTTCAAATTCTACATAGTGTCCAGCAGATATAAATCCCAAGTGACTCAAAGAATAGAGCTATGCTCCCTGGAAACGGCGCCAGAAATTAGTCTTGATAACCCACAAGTATAGGGGATCGCAACAGCTTTCGAGGGTAGAGTATTCAACCCAAATTTATTGATTCGACACAAGGGGAGCCAAAGAATACTCTCAAGTATTAGCAGCTGAGTTGTCAATTCAACCACACCTGGAAACTTAGTATCTGCAGCAAAGTGTTTAGTAGCGAAGTAATATGATAGTGATGGTAACGGTAACAAAAGAGTGACGAAAGCAAAGTAATGTTTTTGGTATTTTGTAGTGATTGTAACAATAGCAACGGGAAAGTAAATAAGCGTAAACCAGTATATGGAAAGCTCGTAGGCATCGGATCAGTGATGGATAATTATGCGGGATGCGGTTCATCATGTAACAGTCATAATATAGGGTGACACAGAACTAGCTCCAATTCATCAATGTAATGTAGGCATGTATTCCGAATATAGTCATACGTGCTTATGGAAAAGAACTTGCATGACATCTTTTGTCCTACCCTCCCGTGGCAGCGGGGTCCTAATGGAAACTAAGGGATATTAAGGCCTCCTTTTAATAGAGAACCAGAACAAAGCATTAGCACATAGTGAATACATGAACTCCTCAAACTACGGTCATCACCGGTAAGTATCCCGATTATTGTCACTTCGGGGTTAACGGATCATAACACATAATAGGTGACTATAGACTTGCAAGATAGGATCAAGAACTCTCATATATTAATGAAAACATAATAGGTTCAAATCTGAAATCATGGCACTCGGGCCCTAGTGACAAGCATTAAGCATAGCAAAGTCATAGCAACATCAATCTCAGAACATAGTGGATACTAGGGATCAAACCCTAACAAAACTAACTCGATTACATGATAAATCTCATCCAATCCATCACCATCCAGCAAGCCTACGATGGAATTACTCACGCACGACGGTGATCATCATGAAATTGGTGATGGAGGATGGTTGATGATGACGATGGCGATGGATTCCCCTCTCTGGAGCCCCGAACGGACTCCAGATCAGCCCTCCCGAGAGGTTTTAGGGCTTGGCGGCGGCTCCATATCATAAAACACGATGAAATGTTCTCTTTTATTTTTTTCTCCCCGAAAGCAGTTATATAGAGTTGGAGTTGGAGTCGGGAAGTCTCCAGGGGGCCCACGAGGTAGGGGGCGCGCCCCCACCCTCGTGGCAAGGGTGTGGGCCCCTTGGTCTTCATCTTTGGCAAGGATTTTTTATTATTTATTGTAAGATATTCCATGGAGTTTCAGGTCATTCCGAGAACTTTTATTTTCTGCACATAAAACAACATCATGGCAATTCTGCTGAAAATAGCGTCAGTCCGGGTTAGTTCCATTCAAATCATACAAGTTAGAGTCCAAAACAAGGGCAAAAGTGTTTGGAAAAGTAGATACGACGGAGACGTATCAGCATCCCATCTTTATTCCTCAACAATTATCGGCATACCTCGGTTTTTGTTTTGTTCACATGATATGCATCTTTTGTGTTTATTTTTATTTTATTTTCCTTTATGAACCATGCTAGTATGAGATAGGCCTTCATTGTTTTGTAGAATGCCCTTTGTGCTTCACTTAAATCTTTTGAGTATGGCTTTATGGAATCATCTTTGCGCTTCACTTAAATCTTTTGGGTATGGCTTTATAGAATGCTTCGTGTGCTTCACTTATATATTTTGAGCTTGGATGTTTTGTGCTTCACTTATATATTTTGAGCTTGGATGTTGTTAAATCTATATTAATCGTATAATGCTAAATGAACTTCACTTGTTTCTTTTGGAGTATGAATAAGACTATCATCTAAATTGGACTTAGAAGAGGGCAACCCAATTTTATTTTTGTGTATTTGGTTTTTGGTTATGTTTTTCAGTAAATACACATTATTACCTCTGTAGTAATTTTGTTTTGGTGTTTTAATTAGTGTTTGTGCCAAGTAAGAACTTTGGGGTGGCTTATGGTGATAGTCGATTTGATCTTGCTGAAAAACAGAAACTTTTACACCAAGTAAAATAATTTTAATTTTTAACAGAAGCGTGATAAAATACTAATTATTTTTGAACAAGATTAATATACAAATTTCCTAGGCTGTCCTAATGTTACAGAATTTTTGGAGTGACAGAAGTATGGTTGTTGTTCAGATCATTACACACTGTTCTATTTTTGACAGATTATGTTTTCAATGCATAATTTGCCTGTATTCTAGTTTCTATGGCTTATATTGCTCAATATGAATTGTAGAAATTATATGTTATTGTAGGCATTGTATGAGAACAATTATGGATCTTATCTTGATAGTACCATAGTGAATGATTTACTCTTTATCTTACTAACCCATCTCATGAAGTTCCGTTAAGTTTTGTGTGCTTGAAATTTTTCAAGTTTTGGGTGAGATGTTGATACGAGGAGAATAAGGAGTGGAAATACCCTAATCATGGGGATGCCCAAGGCACCCCAAGGTAATATTCAAGGAAGACTCAAGCTCCTAAGCTTGGGGATGCCCCGAAAGGCATCCCCTCTTTCGTCTTCAAAACCATCGGTATACCTTACTCGGAGCTATATTTTTATTCGTCACATGATACGTGTTTTCCTTGGAGAGTATTTTCATTTTACTTGCTGTTTGAATAAAATAATTGGATCTGAAATCTTGAATTAAAGAGAGAGTGTCCTCCCATGGCCATTTAACTATTTGACTACTCATTGATCTTCACTTATATCTTTCTAGAGTAGTTTTGTCATTTACTCTCGTGCTTCACTTATATCTTATGAGTAAATGGTTGAATGAATTGAATATCATAAATATGAAATTATATATGCTTCATATGCTTATCCCATGGGGAGTAATGAATTGACATATAAGAAGTATAGGTGGTAAAATTTGTTGTAAGATAGCAAACACAACATTGTTCACTTGAACAATTCATGAAAGAATATTGAAGGAAGAGAGATATCACATATAAATATACTATCTTGGACATCTTCTATGATTGTGATCCCCATTAATTATTTTCAAACTTGAGCAAATTAGTTGAAGTTGAACAAGGAAGACAACGTAATGAGTTATGTTTGGGTATATTTCCATAGAAGTTATATTGTTATGGATCCTCTAACATGTGGTGCTTGCTTAGGATATTTTGCTAGCCAAAATTTTGTACTAAATAGAGATACTATTTGTGCATCCAAAAACCCTTAAACCCCGTTTCATGCCATGAGTGTCCACCATATCTACCTATGTATTGAATAAGATCCTTCAAGTAAGTTGTCATTGGTGCAAAAAGCAATAAAAATTGCTCCTAAATATGTATGATCTTTTATTGTAAGGGAAAATAAGTGTTGTACAAACTTGTGATGGTAAAGAAATAAAAGTGACAGACTGCATAATAAAGGTTGCCATCACAAAGGGAAATACAACATGACGTTCCTTTGCATTAAGGGTTTGCACAACCAAAATTAAAAAGCGCATGACAACCTCTGCTTCCCTCTGCGAAGAGCCTACCTTTTACTTTCATGTATTTACTTTTATGTAAGATTCACTAGTATTCCTTCTTATTTCAACCTTAGTTATTCTTTAGTTGGCAAGCATCATGTGGTTGGGAAAGATCCAAGCATATATGGCCATTCAAATATATTTGATCATGAATTATAATTGTTGACAATTATCTATATGATAAATAAGTTGGGAGGCGAAACATTAAGCCTCTATCTTTCTCTTTGTTTGACGGATGCTATTTGTTCTAAAAATAAGCTTTGAGTGTTAGCAATCATGGAAGACTATATGATAGTCGAGTATCTGGAATTTTCTAAATCGAAGCTCTAACATAGACCCTTCCTGAAAATAAGATGAATTGCAATTGTTTGGTGACTGCAAACATAGTTTGTTAGTTTTCAAGAAACTTTATGGTCTATACTTTAACATGTGAACAACATGTTACTTGATAATGAGAAGTTTTATGAGATGAGCTACTGTTTATGATATATAATGATGCTAGAAAAAGTGTTTGGAACTTTCATTGATGCACTATGCTAGCATTCACACTTCATAAATTATTTCTTTTATCATTTACCTACTCGAGGACGAACAAGAATTAAGCTTGGGAATGCTGATATGTCTCCGACATATCTATAATTTATGAAGTATTCATGCCATGTTTATAACAATTTTATACGGTTTTGGTATGATTTGATTAGAACTAACCCGGACTGACGCTGTTTTCAGTCGAACTACCGTGGTGTCGTTTTTTGTGCACAAATAAAAGTTCTCGGAATGGGCTGAAAATTTACAGTGATTATTAAGGGACCAAAAGAGAACCCCCGAAGCACAAGAGTTGGACTAGAAGCTTTGCGATGATGCAACAAGGGTGGAGGGCGCACCCACCCCCCTAGGATGCACCCCTGGCTTGTCACCGCCTCATGGACCCCCTTGACATGAGACCGACGCCAAAAATTCCTATAAATACCAAAACCCCCTAGAAAGAAACCTAGTTCGGAAGTTTGCCTCCGCAAGCCTCTATAGCCCTCTCTAGCACCCTGCTAGAGGGGCCCTCATCATTGGAGGCCACGAAGGAGAAAGCCGTAGGGGGCCATCATCACCATGGAGGCCAAGGTCCAGAGGGAGAACCTCTCCCCATCTAGGGGGAGGCCACGAAGGAGCACTACTAGGAAAACGCTAGTTAGTGGCGCACCTGTTTTGGCCATTAATGGCGCACTACAGGTGCGCCACTATTATCACGCCACTAGTAACAAATACTAATGGCGCACTATAGGTGCGCCATTACTATCACAGATAGTAATGGCGCACCTATAGTGCGCCATTAGTATGCGTAGAAGTGCGCCATTACTATCTGACTTAGTAATTGCGCACCGCATAGAAGTGCGCCATTACTAACTTTTTTTTCAAAAAAAATCAGAAAAAAATTTCAAATTTTTTTCGTTTTTTCTTAATCTCGGGACACTATGGCTTAATCTCAGGTCAATATGCTTAATCTCAAGTCAAATCACACTAAGTGGTCAAACTTTCCAGAAGGTCACCCATCCTCACACTACTCCAGCCAGAGCATGCTTAACTTCACAGTTCTATCCAACCGCAACACCACCTCACTTAATAGGCACTTGTTGATATATCTATCATATCAATCCTATTAAACCTTGTTGATGTCTAGGACTTTGTTCATGTCCATGAGTGTGATGAAAATTTGAAAAATATTTCAAACTTCCCGGTCATATTACGTATCATATTTTGAAAAAAAATCCAAAAAAAATAATTCGAAACCATTTTTTTCTGTTACTAGTGGCGCACCTAGCAAATGGTGCGCCACTACTAAGTTTGAATTTTTTTTTCATTTCCCCCGTCTAGATCTTAAAAGCCCCGTATCTTTTGTTCTGTTAGGTTTTTGGGGATTTTGAAAATCTTGAACAACGTTCCTCCGGTTCAATTCGGATGTAACTTTTCGAGTAAATGATTTTTCATATAAAAAACTTTTTAATCCGAGTTCGTATCCAAAAGTTATGCCCATTTTACTAAATTCCAGAGAGATTTTGCAAATAAAGTCAAAATTCATATTTGTAAATTTTCCCAACAACTAGACCACATATCACATGGGAAACTTATTTTCTTTTATTTTTTTGACATTCCCATCATTTTCTTTTATTTTTTCTAAAACTGAAAAGGTGGTCCACAGGGGGTGGGGTGGGGGTGGGGTGGAAAAAAAGTTAGTAATGGCGCACCACCTAACAATGCGCCATTAGTAACCCTTGTTATGAATGACACACCTGTTACGTGGTGTGCCATTACTAGTTTTTGCAAAAAAATAAAAAAATGTTAGTAGTGGCGCACCGTGGTTGTGGTGCGCCATTACTAGTTTGAACTAGTAATGGCGCACTATACATTGGTGCGCCATTACTAGTTTTTTTTTAAAAAGTAAAAAAATTGTTAGTAGTGGCGCACAGAGTGTGTGGTGCGCCATTACTAGTTGAAATTAGTAATGGCGCACTGTGCCTTGGTGCGCCATTACTAGTTTTGAAAAAAATTTGTTAGTAATGGCGCACCGTGTGTCTGGTGCGCCACTGCTATATAGCAGTGGCGCACCACATACATGGTGCGCCATTAATGTCCATATTAGCTATAGCCCTTTTCCTAGTAGTGGAGGATGCACAAGGGGGAGACCCTCTCCCCCCCCCTCTCTCTCTCGGTGGCGCTGGAGTGCCACCGGGGGAACCATCGCTGCGGTGATCGTCTTCATCAATATCACCATCTTCATCACCTTCCTCATCTCCTTTAAGCGGTCGTCTCTCCCGCACCCCGCTGTAATCCCCTACTTGAACATGGTACTTTATGCCACATATTATGATCCAATGATGTGTTCCCATCCTGTGATGTTTTGAGTAGATTTCTTTTGTCTTTGGGTTGATTGATGATCTGGATTGGTTTGAGTATTATATTTTATTTTGGTGTTGTCCTATGGTGCCTTTCGTACCGCACACACGTGAAGGATTCCTGCTGTAGGGTGTTGCAATGCATTCATGATTCGCTTATAGTGGGTTGCTAGAGTGACAGAAGCTTAAACCTGAGTAAGGGGGTTGTTGCGTATGGGATAAAGGGGACTTGATGCTTTAATGCTATGGGTGGGTTTTACGTTAATGATCTTTAGTATTTGCGGATGCTTTCTAGAGTTCCAATCATAAGTGCATATGATCCAAGAAGAGAAAGTATGTTAGCTTATGCCTCACCCTCATATAAAATTGCAATAATGACCACCGATCTTGTCAACAATTGCCTAGGATAATACCACACACCGATCCATCATTATTCCAAACTTGCTATTTATAATCTATATTAATATATTCTAACTTATGTTTTAGTTCTCCGATATCGTGCAAAGTTATCATCTTCATACCCACCACATAGTTTTATTTCTTGTTTCTAGATGGAAGCAAACATTCGGTGTATGTAGAGTCGCATCAGTGGCAGATAGGACTTGAGAGAATATTGATCTTACCTTTACCTCCTTGTGGGTTCGACACTCCATATTTATCACTTCCACCTTTGGAAATTGCTACGATGATTCCTTGGACTTAGGGATTATCAGAGATCCCGAAGAAGGGACCCAGGGTCAAGCCCCCAGCTAGTAGGTAAGGCATTGATATATTAGCTATCTTGTTTTCAATGATTCGTCCTAGTCAAAGGTTAATCCTTCTAAATTCAGTCCCCCATATGAACGCCCCACCGAGCAAACTTCGAAGGGGACGTCTCCACCCACTGAACTGGCAGACAGTGGGTCGATGGCGCACTCCGCGCCTCCTCTGGTCCCCGAAGAGGCCGAGGAGGTGCGGTATCGGAGGACTCCTCCTCCTCGGAATGCAGAGGGGGATCCTAATGCCGTAATGGCCGAGGGTAACACCTCGGTCACCGAAGATCAGGAAGGAGCGTCCCTCCTGGCTAATGCGGGAAAGGAGTCCAGACCATCCGGTCCCCATCCGCCGACAGCTCTCGAGCCCCTAAGGCTTTCGATGGCATAGGCTCCTCCCACCGGGGGAGGGGCCGGGGAGCCAATGTCAGTGCCAGACACCTCTACATGAGCGGCGGCTGGCTGGCCAGATGCGCTGGAGGAGCTGGTGGACAACTCTGTCATCATTGACGGGCACCGCACTCTTATGAGTGTGGTTATGCAAGGTGTTCGGTCCGTCCAATCCGGACTGAACAACATTGTCCAAGGCCTTCTAACAGGATTTGGGGTAAGTCAAGTAATGTGCTTTCCTCGTAATGCGGTCATAACTGTTAGATTGGGTAGGCCATATACATAGCAGCCCTCGAGACTTTGCCAGGACCTCGAAGAGACTTGTAGAGGATCAAATTCGGTAGGCCGGTTAGTCATGTCGACATTTCTTTTGCTGACATGGGCATCTTTCGTGGCCACGGCTGCTAATGCTGCGACGTTAGAGGAGATGGATCGGAAGCTCAAGCTTTCCGATAAAGGGCTTGACCTTGTCAACAAACGGCTTGATGAGGCGCAAGGTAGGCCCTATGAGAAGATGTGTACTTGTTTGACGCCCGATATTGAAATCCGGACTATATGCTAATCATTTATCTTTATGATCCTGTAGTTGTTGCCACCGAGGTCGAGGGCTTAAAGGAGGCCCCAAAGAAAGCCAAGGCCGAGGCAGCCGCGAAGAAGACGACCGCTGAGAAGGCGGTGGTCGAGCTTGAGGAGGCCAAGCTTGCTGCTAAGCGGCACGAGGCTCGAGTGACCAAAGTCCAAGTGGAGCTCCAGGATGACACCGAGAAGCTGGAGGCCCTTGAGAAGGGGCGGGAGGAGCAATCCTCCCGGCTATCCAAAGCGGAGAAGGAGCTCCAAGAGGCGAGGACTGATGCGCGAGGTGTCCGGGAAGAGCTCCGCCAAGTCGCGTGATGACCCACAAGTATAGGGGATCTATCTTAGACCTTCCGATAAGTAAGAGTGTCGAACCCAACACGGAGCAGAAGGAAATGACAAGCGGTTTTCAGCAAGGTATTCTCTGCAAGCACTAAAATTATCAGTAACAGATAGTTTTGTGATAAGATAAGTCGTAACGGGTAACAAGTAATAAAAGCAAACAAGGTGCATCAAGGTGGCTCAATACTTTTTGTAGCAAAGGACAAGCCTGGACGAACTCTTATATAAAGCAAAGCGCTCCCGAGGACATATGAGAATTGTTGTCAAGTTAGTTTTCATAATGCTCATATGATTCACGTTCGTTACTTTGATAATTAGATATGTGGGTGGACCGGTGCTTGGGTGCTTCCCTTCCTTGGACAAGCCTCCCACTTATGATTAACCCCTCTCTCAAGCATCCGCAACTACGAAATAAGAATTAAGGTAAACCTAACCATAGCATGAAACATATGGATCCAAACCAGCCACTTACGAAGCAACACATAAACTAGGGTTTAAGCTTCTGTCACTCTAGCAACCCATTATCGACTTATTACATCCCAATGCCTTCCCCTAGGCCCAAATAATGGTGAAGTGTCATGTAGTCGACGTTCACATAACACCACTAGAGGAGAGACAATATACATCTCATCAAAATATTGAACGAGTACCAAATTCACATGATTACTTATAACAAGACTTCTCCCATGTCCTCGGGAACAAATGTAACTACTCACAAAACATATTCATGATCAAGATAAGAGGAGTATTAATTACCATTAAGGATCTGAAAAATATAATTTTCCACCGGATAAACCAACTAGCATCAACTACAAGGAGTAATAAACACTACTAGCAACCCGCAGGTACCAATCTGAGGTTTTGGGACCAAGATCGAATACAAGAGATGAACTAGGGTTTGCGAGGATATGGTTCTGGTGGAGATGTTGATGGATATTGACCCCCTCTTGATGAGAGGATCGTTGGTGATGACGATGGCGATGATTTCCCCCTCTCGGAGGGATGTTTCCTCGGTAGAACAGCTCCGCCGGAGCCCTAGATTGGTTCTTCCCAGGTTCCGCCTCGAGATGGCGGTGCTTCATCCCAAAAGCTTCCTTCTAATTTTTTCCAGGTCAAAACACACCATAGAGCAGAAGATGGGCGTCAGACACCTGCTAGGGGGGCACAAGGACAGGGGCACGCCCAGGGGGTAGGGCGCGCCCTCCACCCTTGTGGCTGGCCGGTGGCCCCCCTATGGTGCTTTCTATGCCCTATATTTTTTATATATTCCGAAAATATTCTCCATATAGTTTCAGGACTTTTGGAGTTGCGCAGAACAAGTCTCTAATATTTGCACCTTTTCCAGTCCAGAATTCCACCTGCCGCCATTCTCCCTCTTCATGTAAATCTTATAAAATAAGAGAGAAAAGGCATAAGTATTGTGATATAATGTGCAATAACATCCCATAATGCAATAAATATCAATATAAAAGCATAATGCAAAATTTACGTATCAACTCCCCCAAGCTTAGACCTTGCTTGTCCTCAAGTGAAAGCCGATATCAAAAAATATGTCCACATGTTTAGAGATAGAGGTGTCGATAAAATAAAATACAGACATATGAGGGAATCATGATGATCTTTAGAACATCAACATATATTGTCATATAATTTCTTATGGTAAAGTAACAATTCATTCACAAGATAAAGTATGAATCAGAAACTTCATTGAAAACTAACAAACTATGATCTCAGTCATTGAAGCAATTGCAATTTATCATAACATCAGAAAGAGTCAATATAAGAGCTTTTCAACAAGTCCACATACTCAACTATCATTTAGTCTTTCACAATTGCTAACACTCACATGATATTTGTGGGTTTAAAGCTTCAATCGGACACAGAGAAAGATCGGGGCTTATAGTTTCGACTCCCAACTGTTTACCTCAAGGGTAATGTCAACAATAATACTTTATGAAAACCTACATCCGAGTGGATATATATATCCGGATCTCTCCAACATATAGTGCTTGCCAAAGGTAGAAGTATAAAAAGGAAAGGTGATTATCACCATGACTCTTGTATAAGGGTAGAACATAAAAGTAAAAGATAGGCCCTTCACAGAGGGAAGCAAAGGTTGTCATGCGCTTTTATGGTTGGATGCACAAAATCTTAATGCAAAAGAATGTCACTTTACATTGCCGCTTGTTATAAAGACCTTTATTATGTAGTCTGTTGCTTTTATTTCTTCCATATCACAAGTTCGTATAAAGCTTATTTTCTTCAAACTAATAGATCATACATATTTAGAGAGCGGTTTTTATTGCTTGCACCGATGACAACTTACTTGAAGGATCTTACTCAATCCATAGGTAGGTATGGTGGACTCTCATGGCAAAACTGGGTATAGGGATGTTTGGAAGCACAAGTAGTATCTCTACTTGGTGCAAAGAATTTGGCTAGCATGAGAGGGAAAGGCAAGATCAACATGTTGGATGATCCATGACAATATAACTTCTATTCGGATATAAGAAAACCTAACCTATTATGTTGTCTTCCTTGTCCAACATCAATTTTTTAGCATGTCATATTTTAATGAGTGCTCACAATTACAAAAGATGTCCAAGATAGTATATTTATATGTGAATCCTCTCTTTCTTTATTACTTCCTATTAATTGCAACAATAACCAAAATTATGTTTGTGAACTCTCAACCACCTTTATTCATCATACTCTTTATATGTGAAGTCATTACTCTCCATAAGATCAATATATGATATTTTTATTTCTTTTTATTCTTTCTTTTACTTAATTCCCTCAAGATCATAGCAAAATAGCAAAGCCCTCGACTCAAAACTACTCTTTATTATATATATATCTGACTTATTCGATTACATAGAGGGAACATAGAGCAAAACTCAAAGCTAGATCATACTAAAACTTTCTTATACTAGATCAAGATATAACCAAAAGGATCGAAGTAAGAAAAATGATAAAGATAAAGGTATGATGGTGATACGATACTGGGGCACCTCCCCCAGGCTTGGCAGTTGCCAAGAGGAGTGCCCATACCCATGTGTTTATGTCTCTTTCTTCGGGGGTGGTGATGATGGAGTTGTTGATGGAGTAGTGTCACACATCGAGCGTAGGAGATGCTCCAATTTGCGAAAAATGCCCTTGAGTGCGGTGATATGCTATTGCAACAGAATATTTTCACGAGTGAGATATTTATTTTACACATGAACTATTTCAATGATCTTGAAGGCTTCAATTTCAGTAGGGGTAAGATGATTGTAGTATGGTTGAAGGATGTCTTCTTCTTTTGCTGCTGCTGGAACTTGATCTTCCACAGCTTTCTTGATCTTATCTCCCTCGTTGATTTCCCCAAGTTCTTCTCTCTTCATCTCTATCTTCATTAGCCAAGCATCATCGCCCGCTGTCGGTGTCAAAACCGGCGGATCTCGGGTAGGGGGTCCCGAACTGTGCATCTAGGATCGATGGTAACAGGAGGCAGGGGACACGATGTTTACCCAGGTTCGGGCCCTCTTGATGGAGGTAATACCCTACGTCCTGCTTGATTGTTCTTGATAATATGAGTAGTACAATAGTTGATCTACCACGAGATCATAAAGGCTAAAACCCTAGAAGCTAGCCTGTGGTATGATTATTTCTATATCTCTATCGACTAGCCTGGCCCTGGTTTATATAATGCATCAGAGGCCTAGGATAACAAGAGTCCTAGCCGAATACGCTGGTGGGGAGGAGTCCTTGTCTTGATCACCAAGTCTTGTGGAATCTTCCATGTATGCGGCAACTGTCCGAACTGGCCCATGAGTATACGGCCATAGGGGTCCTCGACCCAATCTAATAGATTGGGAGATGATGTGGTGAGTACCCCCTTGTCCAGGACACCATCAGTAGCCCCCTGAACCGGTCTTCAAGTTAGGGATGGTCCTCGATTCTTCCGAACTGTTCTTCATCTTCAGTCGTCGGTCTTGAAAACTGGTTCAACAAATCTTCTCATCTTCGATCTTGAGGATCGCCGAAATGCATTCGACGAGTGTACACGTCGGGTATCCGAGGAGCCCCTTTAAGTTTCCGGCCTTTATCAATGCCTTGTTATTTTTATGCCACACTTCGGGCTTGCAGTTGTTCCCGAGAGGCAGTGTCCTCTCCCGCCCGAGCTCTAACATCGGACTGCATTCGAGGTATCTTTTGCAGCCGAGCACCAATGCCGGACTGCTTTCGAGCTCCAACGCCGAAATGTATCCGAGCTCCAACGCTGGACTGTGTCCAAGCTCCAACGCCGGACTATATCCAAGATGTCATAGATCATCTTGGTCCAAAAAAGTTGAAGGAGTTTAGCCGAGCTTAATGCTGGAAATGCCCTCTATGGAGCCAGCCACTAGCGCCCGAGCTTTATGCTGGACTGCTTCCGAGGTGGTGCACCACCCTGACTGTGGGCCGATTTTTTGTCAATATTTTTATTGGTGCAATTTATTCTCTACCGAGATATATAGCTAGTAGCCCTCAAGGTGTGTATCGGTCTAAAACCCGAGATGCACCTGAAGGATGACGTAAGACGGCTGATCCCAGTAGCCGCTGAGACTCAGGTTGATTTGCAAAATCGGTCTAAGGATCAAGTCCTAGCTCGGCAGAATACTTCGGGACACTAAAAGAGGCGTGCTCAGTACTCGAGACTCAGGTTGGGTCCGGCCGACCAACCTGAGGATCAAAATCTCCTCGGAAACTGTATTGCACTTAAAATTTTCTGCATTGGACAGGCAATGCAATAGCCCCCGAGACACTGGTCGGGTGGCACCACCAGATCAGGGGATCGATGTGCCCCTTTAATATTTGTAAATAATAAGCCCGAAGCCCAGTAGCCCCCGAGCCTTAATGCGGGCACGGGTGAACGAATTAAGGATCGATATCCATAGTGAAATCACAAATTATGTGTAATGACTCTATGTATCCAAGTACTTTACGTCATTAATGCTCGGATCCGTATTGTACAAAACTTCGTTGACCGGCCATTGGCTTCCACCTCCTCGGCCAGTAGCCGAGGAGTGTTTGTCCTACTTTATAAAGCCTTTATGAGGGCAAAGATTTATGACAAACAAGGCAATCTGGCCATACGGTTTTATAAACAAAGGTACACAGAGAGATATGTTATATTACTGTTTAACATAAGAAATGTCTTCCAAAGAAAATAGTCCCACTATCGGTTCCTTTCTTTGGGTTGTCATGCTAAGCATGATCATAAAACCTCAGCTCTAATGTAAGAGCAAAGTAGCGAGGATTTAGTTTGGGAGGCCAGTTAATAGCCCCCGGTAGTGTCCGGCGACAGTCAACGTCAAGCCGTAAACACTTCGGCCATTGTTATGAATGGCCCATCATTTAGCACAGTCATCGGATCACTGACCAGTTTATGCTTATTGTGACAGTCAGTTTTTGGCTTTCTCCACTGAGGTGCTTAACCATGTGAGATGTAAGCACAGTCGCAGTGGTTCTCCCTTTGCACACCTAGCCGAACAAAGCGGAACGTAGGAAGCAAGTGCAGGAGCTGGGCAACCCAACTATTGACTGAAGACACAATTCAAAACTGATGCATATATAGCAATATCCGAGAATGTTTTTGCCGAATCTCTAAAGGTGTCCGGCGTTGCACTGCGAGACTTGTGCTGAAAACACACAAATAGATTAAAAGTGCCATAAGCTTGGAAAACCAAAAAACATCAGTAAAAACTTGACGTCCGAACAAGATCAAGTGTTCAGTGCCAATCCGAAAATTGGCCTTAGAAAAAAGAAGTGCTTATGTCGTGCTTTAACATGACACGTCCTATCACAAGACTTCAAGCGGGTCAGCCTACGGCTTCAACCTCCTATCCCAAGGGTGGAGTACTTCTCATTAGGTCAGTTTAGCAAACTAAACTCTAGCGGCTTTGAGAGAGAAATTAGGCTCCCTGGCTAGTGACCACATGCTCGTGTCGAAAAAAGGAGTGATAAATAATAATAGTAATAAAAACTTTGCAACGAATAAGAAGAAGAACACTTATTATAAAACGGCTCATATAAATTTAGGAGCCCACAAGTGACTTGGGTAAAAGAATTTTATGTATAATGATTGTATGTACTGAAGTACTAATATCATATCTTTGTTCACCCGAACTTTAAACGCGTCTTAACCGACCATCGGCTTCTCCCCCTTCGGTCAAGGACCGAAAAGTGTTATTTACTCCACTTGTCGAGAATATTGACAGTGTTTCCAATAACCAGGCAACCGTGCCATAAGGCTGTAACAGACAAAGCGCGCTCAGGGAACTTATGCTATATTACAGACGAAGTGTAAGAAGCATCTTCAAAGAAAATAGTACCCCCACCGATACCTTTCTTGGGTGCTCATTATTACTATGAGACTTGTGCAATAGATTTTTTGTACTCATGAGTTTCGTTCTGTGCTGACCATGATTGAAAACAATAAGAGCGCTAGCTTTCGGCTTCAACCAGTCTGAGGTCAGAGCTCGGAGGACCTGGTCGTGACAATCGCAGAGGTGCTCCCTTTACTCCCTAGCCGAACAATCGGGAATGTAGGGGTAAGCACAGGAGCCAGGGAACCCAGCTTGCAAATCGCTTAAGTCAATATGGTGCATATTGTGGCGTAATACACGAACAAGGAACGAAGGCGTACAAGTATAATCATATGCAATAGGAAAAGCTTCATAATGGAAGCCCCCAAATAAACGGGGTATTTGAATTTGTGTGTCACAAACAAAGTTTGGACAAGGAAATTTTTTACAAGCAACTTTTTTCCAAAAAGTATAATGCTTGGTCAAACCGAACACAAGTTAAAATTTTAAAACTTTGAGCATGAAGGCAACTTAGCTGGTTAATGTGTTCGGTATTGATGACGCGGCCCGAGCTTGATGCGGGACAAGGTTCCATCCCCCAAGCCGGTCCCAAGGTGGCGGAGTAAAGAGCTCGGCACTCCGAAGTGGTGACATAGCACGGTCAATGCGGGCCGGCAGAGTGATGCTGAAGTCCCTGGCATGGGGTAATGAAGTGTTGACGAAGGCCCCCCGTCCAGCCGAGGTGACGTGGTATGTCAGTACGCCGAGTTGACGATACTGCCCAACCCGGATTATTTTCCTGTGCACCAAAAATAGTGCAAACCGGAGATAATAATAATAATTAAAAAAATTGTTGCATAATAAATAATTTATGCACAGTCAGTAATAAAAGAGATATGTCCTGGCGCCAAAGTCAATGTCGATGCAGGGTGTCGGCGTGATGCGGTAAATGCATGGCAAAGCCTGAATTCACAGGTCGGTCCGAGTTCCGGATGCGGCGTTCGCTGGACCATTTACGGAAACTGACCGAACCACCATGCGACCTCGTTAATGCGTCCATCATTTAATAGACCTGTGTACATATGATGAACAAACCAGAGTAATAATTCTGTGGGAAAAATGAACCCGAACCAGCAAAAAATACTAGGATTAATAGCACCTGGTTTATTTGTTGTAGGAATCCGAAGAAAGGTGATTCCGAAAATTGGGACTTGATCCGCACACCCATTGCCTGATGGGCGATAAAGCGACGGTATGGCGATGCTGGCAAAGGTTGGCTCGCTGAGGCAAAGCCCTCGGTCCAGCTAATGTGACGGGGCTGGTCGGCTAGTGATGCCGAAGTCTCCGGAGTAGGTTGATGAAGAGATGGCGAATCCCCCGGTCCATCCGAGATGTCGAAGGCTCGATATTAGCCGATGAGTCGAAGTAGATCGGCATGATGGACACCAGCTTGAAGAAGCAATAGTGCGGCCTTGCCAATGCAGGTCGTGACGTGGCCGATGCCGGTTTGATGAAGTGACCATGCGGCGATGCCGGTATGCCCGCTCCGTGTAATCCGTGGGGCGGCGATGTTGGTGATGATTTATCCTTCACGATGCCGGACTCTTGTCCGGCTTGCCGAGATGATGATCCGAAGAAGTTGAGCTCGGCTCAACAAAGTGACGACGTGTCTAGCGCAGGTCGGCAGCCTTGGAGCAATACTACCGGACTGGTTTGACACCAGCATAATGATGAAGACGACCTCAGGGGAGGCTTAAAAATTTGCGGGCACGTGTTTAAGAACAACGCACAATACCCTAGAAGAGAATTCCTCTAAAAAGGTTGTCCAATATCACGTTCATAAAGAAACATGAATTCGGGTCGGATCCGTATTCGCGCAGAAAACGGATCTGAAAATTGGTCCACTCATGGGAAGGTTGCCGGAGTTTGAACCGTCGGATCGAGCTGAAATTTGGAGGGGTGGTAGATATGAGAATTCCGCAGTAGAAGAACGGTTGGATCTTCCAAAGGACGTCTGAGCTAGAAGCTGGACACCACGCCCTAAACTCGTCCAGATTCCCGTCCAGATTTGACAGGGCTCCGGTATATCACGGATTGCCAGAGATTCCTGCACCGGAACTCGACGAATTTTTCCAGGGTTGTTGTAGACTCAATTCCGCACAATTCCACTGAAGCAATCGTTCAAACAACACTTGAGAAGGCTGTGGCGGCGGATACGAGTTTGCTATCCAGAAAAACAGCACGGTCACCCGAGGGCAGTGTTGACGTTGAGCCCCCGGGCTCCCTGGATGATTTCTCCATGATCTTGATAGAGATCGGAGTTTATGTTGATGAAGGCCCTCATCCGAACATGACGATCGGAGGAAGGGCCCAGTCCTCGGTCCAGCCAAGGTGACCGGCCGAGCCGGTGATGAAGAAGCCGACGTCGCAGTTGACCTGCGGGCGAGCCATCGATCCTTTTGCCGATCACACATCGGAACTCTCAATGAAAGCCCCAATGTCGGTGTCAAAACCGGCGGATCTCGGGTAGGGGGTCCCAAATTGTGAGTCTAATATCGATGGTAACAGGAGGCAGGGGACACGATGTTTACCCAGGTTCAGGCCCTCTTGATGGAGGTAATACCCTACGTCCTGCTTGATTGTTCTTGATAATATGAGTAGTACAAGAGTTGATCTATCATGAGATCGTAAAGGCTAAAACCCTAGAAGCTAGCCTATGGTATGATTGTTTGTATATCTCTATCGACTAGCCTGGCCCTGGTTTATATAATGCATCAGAGGCCTAGGATAAAAAGAGTCCTAGCCGAATACGCCGGTGGGGAGGAGTCCTTGTCTTGATCACCAAGTCTTGTGGAATCTTCCATGTATGCGGCAACTGTCTGAACTGGCCCATGAGTATAAGGCCATAGGGGTCCTCGGCCCAATCTAATAGATCGGGAGGTGACGTGGTGAGTACCCCCTTGTCCAGGACACCGTCACCCACGTTGTTGGAGGAGGGGGGCGACATGATGTCTGGCCTTGAAAAATCTGACAGAAAACAGCTCGAAACAAAAACAGGAGATATTGTCGTGGTATGGTGGTCAAAACCTACAGGAGATTATATAATGATTTTTACCGACCAAAAGAAGTACTGTGCAAGAAAACGGAGTCCGGAGGGCACACGAGGTGGCCACAAGGATGGGGGGGTTCCCTCCACCCTTGTGGTGGCCTCGTGTCTCTTTCGGACTACTTTTAATTCTCCTAATTTGTTAAATATTCCAAAATGGAGAAAAATTGATATTAGAACAGTTTTGGAGTCGGTTTACTTACCATACCATATACCTACTCCTTTTCAGGGTCTGAAATGTTCTGGAAAGTGTCCCTTATGTACTCCTCCGGTGTTACGGTATTAATCATATTGGTCTCAACATTTATGAGAGTACCTAAGATATAATGTTTGATTCTTTGACCATTTAGCACCTTCGGATTTGTGCCTTCGCCGTTGTTGATTTTTATGGCACCGGAACAATAGACCTCCTCGATGTTGTAAGGACCTTCTCATTTAGGGAGAAGTTTTCCTGCAAAAAAATCTTAAATAAGAGTTGTATAGAAAAACATGATCACCTACATTAAACTCATGCTTTTGTATCCTTTTGTCATGCCATATTTTAACTTTTTCTTTAAACAACTTGGCATTCTTATAGGCTCGGGTTCTCCATTCATCAAGTGAGCTAATGTCAAAAAACCTCTTCTCACCGGCAAATTTGGAATCATAATTGAGCTCTTTAATAGCCCAATATGCCTTATTTTCTAGTTCAAGAGGTAAGTGACATGCTTTTCCGTAAACCATTTTATACAGAGACATACCCATATGAAAGCACAAGTGCTCCCTCGGTGATTTTGGTAATTAATGTCAACATATCGCTTGTTGGACTAATATTTGCATCTAGTATATTTCAGATAGTTCAACATAGGCGTGGCATAGACAATAGGATGTGGAACCCCTTCAAGATGCTAAGGACACATATTGGCACAAACTCAAGACTCTGCATTTCTAGTTTTGTGATCCAAGATCTCCTTGAGTCCATAGGAAAGCCAATACTATTAAAAGGGGATGAGGTGTTGCTTAATAGCTTACTTTCTCAAAGTGCTTAGTGATATGCTCCAAAACCCTCGACCACTTTCTCATTTCCACATATGTACTAAACCTAAAGTCAAACTCGGCCCCACCGATTTGATCTATCCGGCGCCACCAAGTTCACTTGACATAGCCACTGCCAGAAACCCTAATTAGTTTGGTCTCACCAATGGGATCTTGGTCTCACCGAGATGAGCTTGCAAACTCTCTATTGCCTGTTGCAATTATTTCGTTCCCACCAAGATATGTAGTCGGTCGCACCGAGTTTGTTTGACCAACTCTCTGTTTGCTCATTACCAAAATCAGTCTCACCGAGTTTGTGTAATCGCTCAAACTGAGTTAAGGTTTCACCCTAACCCTAGCACATCGGTCCCACCGAGTTGATCATATTGGTCCCATAGAAAAGCCTAACGTTCACATATTCAACTAAATCGGTCTGACCGAGTTTTACTATACGGTCCCATCGAGTTTGGTAAATTGTGTGTAACGGCTAGATTTTGTGTGGAGGCTATATATACCCCTCTGCCCTTCCTCCATTTATGGAGAGAGCCATCAGAACGTGCCTAAACTTCCATCATTCATTCTCTGAGAAAGAACCACCTACTCATGTGTTGAGACCAAGACATTCCATTCCAGCCACTAGAATCTTGATCTCTAGCCTTCCCTAAGTTGCTTTCCACTCAAATCATCTTTCCACCATATCCAAATCTGTGTGTGTGTGTGTGAGAGAGAGAGAGTGTTGAGTGTTGGGGAGACTGTCATTTGAAGCACAAGAGCAACGAGTTCATCATCCACACACCATCTATTACCTTTTGGAGAGTGTTGTATACTAGATTGGTTAGGTGTCACTTCGGAGCCTCCATCAAGATTGTGGAGTTGAACCAAGGAGTTTGTAAGGGCAAGGACATTGCCTACTTCGTGAAGATCTACCCAAGTGAGGCAAGTCCTTCGTGGGCGATGGCCATGGTGGGATAGACAAGGTTGCTTCTTCGTGGACCCTTCGTGGGTGGAGCCCTCTATGGACTTGCGCAACCGTTACCCTTCGCGGGTTGAAGTCTCCATCAACGTGGATGTATGATAGCACTACCTATCAGAACCACGCCAAAAATCTCTGTGTCTCCAATTGCGTTTGCACACTCCAATCCCATGTCTTTACTTTCTTGCAAGTTTCATGCTTTACTTTCCACTGCAAATATACTCTTGCCATGCTTGCTTGAAATGTATTGTGAATGTTTAAACTTGTGCTAAAACTCCACCTTAACTTAAAAAACTTAAAACTGCTACTTTTCTTTGTCGAGGGTCTAATACCCCCCCCCCCCTCTAGACACCTCTTCTCGATCCTTTCAACATAGGATTCTTATAAGAAGTTCTATAAGCCCATAATGCATCATCAAGTTACTTAGATCAATTCTTTCTAGATCTATTTACAGTCTTTTGAAAAATTAATTTAATATCTCTATTGCTCAACTCTACTTGACCACTAGACCGAGGATGATATGGAGATGCAATGAAATGGTTAACATCATACTTAGCAAGCATTTTACGGAAAGCACCATGAATAAAATGTGAACCACAATTAGTCATTAAATATCTAGGGACTCAAAACCTTGGAAAAATAACTTCTTTAAGCATCTTAATAGAAGTGTTATTATCATCACTACTAGTTGGAATAGCTTCTACCCACTTAGTAACGTAATCAACAGCGACTAAAATATGTGTATACCCATTAGAGGAAGGAAAAGGTCCCATATAATAAAAGCCCCAAACATCAAATGGTTCAATAACAAGTGAATAATTCATAGGCATTTCCTGACGTCTACTATTATTACCAATTCTTTGACATTCATCACAAGACAAAACAGACTTACGAGCATCCTTGAAGACAGTACGCCAATAAAAACCGGATTGCAATACCTTTTGTGCAGTTCTATCTCCAGCGTGGGGTCCTCCATAAGACTCGCAGTGGCACTTGTGTAGGATCTCTTCGTGTTCATGCTTAGGTGCACAACATCTAATAACACCATCTACTCCTTCTTTATAAAGGTGTGGGTCATCCCAAAAGTAATGTCTTAAATCATAGAAAACCTTTTCTTTTGCTGGTATGTGAAACTAGGTGGTATAAATTTAGCAACAATGTAATTAGCATAATCAGCATACCATGGAGCATTACAAGAAGCATTTATGCTAGCTAATTCATCATGAAAGCTATCATCAATATGCAGTGGGTCATGAAGAACATTTTCTAACCTAGACAAGTTGTCTGCAATGGGGTTCTCAGCTCCCTTTCTATCAATAATATGCAAATCAAATTCTTGTAACAAGAGAACCCATCTAATAAGTCTAGGTTTAGCATCTTTCTTTTCCATAAGATATTTAATAGCAGCATGATAAGTGTGAACAAATACTTTGGAATCAACAATATAAGATGTGAACTTATCACAAGCAAAAACAACTGCTAAAAATTCCTTTTCAATAGTAGCATAATTTCTCTTGGCACTGTCTAGAGTTTTACTAGCATAATGAATAACATTCAATTTCTTATCAACTCTTTGCCCTGGAACATCACCAACAGCATAATCACTAGCATCACACATAATTTCAAAGTGTAAATTCCAATCAGGTGGCTAAACAATAGGTGCGGAAATCAAGGCTTTCTTAAGTATTTCAAATGCTTCTACACAATCATCATAAAAAACAAAAGGATCATCTTTTTGTAAGAGATTAGTGAGAGGCCTAGAAATTTTAGAGAAGTCTTTAATAAACCTCCTACAGAAACCAGTATGACCAAGGAAACTTCTTATACCTATAATATCTTTAGGACACGGCATCTTTTCAATAGCATCTACTTTAGCTTTATCAACTTCAATACCTCTTTCAGAAATTTTATGCCCTAGGACAATACCTTCATTAACCAAAAATTAGCATTTTTCCCAATTCAAGACAAGATTAGTTTCTTCACATCTCTGCAAAATTCGATCAAGGTTGCTTAAGCTATCATCAAAAGAAGTTCTGTAAACGGAGAAATGATCCATGAAAACCTCAACAATCTTTTCTCAAAAATCAGAGAATATAGCAGCCATACATCTTTGAAAGGTAGCAGGTGCATTGCATAAACCAAAAGGCATACGTCTATAAGAAAAGGTACCGAAAGGGCAAGTAAAAGTGGTTTTCTCTTGATCATCTTTTGACACAGGTATTTGAGAGAAACCAGAATAACCATCTAGAAAGCAAAAATGTGTATGCTTGGATAATCTTGCTAGCATTTGATCAATAAAAGGTAGAGGGTAATGATCTTTTCTTGTAGCTTTATTTAATTTGCGAAAATCAATTACCATTCTATAACCTATCACTACTGTAGGATGCTGCTAACGCGACACTACGATCAGATACCCTTCGACGAAACTGTGTGCGATGCCATAATCGCAAACAGTGGTGTGAAAAACTGTCAAAAAAGGTGAAAAACGTTTGTGATGGAGGATGCATCAAACACGGTTCAGATTTTAGTTGCGTGTGCGATGCAGGGTGATACGTCTCCAACGTATCTATAATTTTTGATTGCTCCATGCTATTATATTATCTATTTTGGATGTTATTGGGCTTATTTCTACACTTTTATACTATTTTTGGGACTAACCTATTAACTGGAGGCCCAACCCAAATTGCTATTTTTTGCCTATTTTAGAGTTTCGTCGAAAACGAATATCAAACGGTGTCCAAACGGAATGAAACCTTCGGGAGTGTTATTTTTGGAACAAACATGATCCAGGAGACTTGGAGTGGACGTCAAGCAATCAACGAGGCAGCCACGAGGCAGGGGGCGCATCCACCCCCCTAGGCGCGCCCTCCACCCTCGTGGGCCCCTCGTTGCTCCACCGACGTACTTCTTCCTCCCATATATATATCCATATACCCCCAAACATCAGAGAGCGGAATAGATCGGGAGTTCCGCCGCCAGAAGCCTCCGTAGCCACCGAAAACCAATCTAGACCCATTCTGGCACCCTGCCGGAGGGGGGAATCCTTCTCCGGTGGCTATCTTCATCATCCCGGTGCTCTCCATGACGAGGAGGGAGTAGTTCACCCTCGGGGCTGAGTGTATGTACCAGTAGCTATGTTTTTGATCTCTCTCTCTCTCGTGTTCTTGAGGTGGTACGATCTTGATGTATCGTTGTAACATTCCAAAATTTCAATTTGGAATGTTATACATAGATCATCCATGCATATCATATTTTATTGCATTACCATTCCGCAATCCTCGAATTCCTAAGCAACTCAAGGACCCCTGGAGAGAGTTGGGGATTTCCCGGTTTTCATATTTGATTTTTATCAAACAATGAAACGAGGATTTTTGATTTTGATTATTTTTCTCTTCGAAAAATATTTCATAAAAAATATATGAGAGGAGATAATATGACTTCTCCAAAATAATTGAAATATTGGAGGAAAAATATTAAAATCTTTTATTTGATTTTATTTGGATTTTATTTGCATTAGTAAAATTGCACGTTTTCAAAATTGCATTTTAGGGCCAAGAAAATGTTCATCTCGTTCTAAATATTTTATTTAGACGGTGAAAATTTGGTTTGGCATTTTTAGATTTTTATTTTATTTTTTAGTATTTATTTTCTGTTCGGCGGAGTTATTTTAAAAAAACTTCCAGCCGACTAGGCCGAAACCCAGCCGGGCCGGCCCACTCCCCGCGCGCGCCGTCTCCCGCCCGGAGACCTAGCCGCCGCCTCGGACAAGGAGTCCGGCCGGGACTCCTCCTCGCCGCCACCTTGGCCCCTCCTCCAAGCCGCGCCGCCCCCCCCCCCCCCCCCTTTAATATACTCCCCCCGGACCCCCGCCACCACCACAACCACCACAGCCGCCGAGCCTCGCCGCCGCCTCCCGCCACCCGCGCCTCGCCCCCGCCGCTGCAACCGCGCCCCGTCGTCGCCTCGCCGCCGCCGCTGCAAGCCGCCGCCCCGCCGCACAAGCCCCGCCACACAGGAGGTACCGCGCCGATCCGCCGCCGCCGGTTTTTTTAGAAACCGATTCATTTTTTTATTTTTTTAGATCGGTTCGCCGGTTTTTCCCGGTTCCTCTATTTAGCGGATGTTCGTCCGTACGTTCGTTTTAATGAACGGTTTTCGCTCGTTAGTTACAGATAACGAACGGTCATTCGTTAGTCTGTTCACCAGTTTTCTTTTTATCAGATTTTTCCGCAATTATTCTTGATCGTGATTTCTGATCCGATTTTCGTTTCTGTTTATCTTTTTGCTCGTTAGTCGGAATCAGGCGATTCAAGCACCTAGATCTTCGTCTCGAGACCCTCTTTCCTCTTAACCAATTTGAACAAGTTTTTGCTACGGTAAAATTTGACCTTAGTCCAGATTAGTAAACGGATCTTGTTTCTTTCACCATTTGAGTTTCGTTGCTCCGTTTGGTTTGACTCTTTTTGCAAACCGGAGTTCTTAAGTTGAACTTTATGGTTAGATCTTCTTATTTGAGTTTTGCCCGTGCATCTTTGCTTGTTGCTTATGTATGCTATTGTTTGCTTGCGATAGAATTCCCGGAGTGCGAAGCGTGTTATTTGGAGTCTCTAGGTTTCGCGGATCGTCAGCAAGGCAAGTAACACATTGATCAAACTCTTTCCATACCCAATTTTTATGCATTAGTTTCAATCCTCAAACATTGCATGATTAGGATGTCATTAACATGTGGGTTGGGAAGTAGTTGTTGAGGTAGAACTTATTGCCCTGTTATATTCAAACCCTTGGGAGTTACTTCTACGCGTTGCTTATATTGCTATGTTATGCTCGTAGATGTGGTTTGGGTGAGTGAAATCCATGACAGATGTGAGATTGTTAAATTAATGGTTCAACTTAAGGTGGCAACTTGAATTTACATCTGGGTGGATTGAGGCACCTGGAATACCCAGTGTTGCCTGTATTTTTTGGAAATCCCGGAGTACCCGTGTGATCTTCCTATGGACTGCCACCCAGGCTCAAAGGGAACTGAGATGATTCATGCTAGAAACTTCCGTGTGCAGCCACAAGCTATTATGGGCTCTAGCATAGTTGAGTAAGTTACGTGAAGTTCTTGAAGAGGTAGATCAACAAGTAGTGGGTTTGTAGGTTTGGTATGGTCTACCCGGAGTAGAGAGTTAATGTTTCTGAAAGACTGGGTCTCAGTCATCCGTTTCTCAAACACCCTGTAGTGCGAGAAATCCAACGGAGGAGATCAAGTCTTGTGGGGAAAAGTGCGCAAACCTCTGCAGAGTGTACAAACTAATCATGGTTTGCCGTGTCCCCGGTTATGGACAAATCTTGAGTATCTAGTACTTGGAGTATCTTAAGTATCTCATCACTCTTAATTAGTATTGTTGGGTTGTTAATCACTTTAATTGGGATTGAGTTGGAGGAACCTTCTCAATGATGTTTCAACCACCATGATAATTAAATTAAAACTTATTCCTTTGTTGTAGCGAAAAATTGGCTTTTCGCAAAACTATAACCATAGAGCTTTCCACCAGCCAAATATGCATGTAGTGATAGCATTATTCTGTTCTTGCTCCACTGTGTTACATTGCCAGCATATTCCATGTGTTGACCCGTTTTTGGGCTGCAACGTATTATGTTGCAGACTTTTCAGACGAGGAGTAAGGTTCGTTAGGTCGTTGCCGTGCAGCTCAGCTATGCCGTTGGAGTTGATGGACTCACTTTATCTTCCAAGCCTTCCGCTGTTATCGTATTAGATGGCCTTAAGCCATATTTATTGTAATAAGTTCTCTCTTGAGACATTCGATGTATTAAGTGTGTGATTGCTACTCTGTTATAAATCCTTCGAGTATTGTGTGTGTCAGCATTACCGATCCAGGGATGACACGGAAGCATAGAGACTTGACCGTTTGAGGTCGGGTCGCTACAATCGCGGGCTTTGCTATTATATTTGGATCTTATGATGTTTCTCCCCCTCTACTCTCTTGTGATGAATTGAGTTTTCCCTTTGAAGTTATCTTATCGGATTGAGTCTTTAAGGATTTGAGAACACTTGATGTATGTCTTGCATGTGCTTATCTATGGTGACAATGGGATATCACGTGAACCACTTGATGTATGTTTTGGTGATCAACTTGCGAGTACCGTGAACTTATGCATAGGGGTTGGCACACGTTTTCATCTTGACTCTCCGGTAGAAACTTTGGGGCACACTTTGAAGTTCTTTGTGTTGGTTGACTAGATGAATCTGAGATTGTGTGATGCATATCGTATAATCATACCCAGGGATACTTGAGGTGACATTGGACTATCTAGGTGACATTAGGGTTTTGGTTGATTTGTGTCTTAAGGTGTTATTCTAGCACGAACTCTATGATAGATCGAACGAAAAGAATAGCTTCGTGTTATTTTACTACGGACTCTTGAATAGATCGATCAGAAAGGATAACTTTGAGTTGGTTTCGTACCCTACCATAATCTCTTCATTTGTTCTCTGCTATTACTGACTTTGGAGTGAATCTTTGTTGCATGTTGAAGGATAGTTATATGATCCAATTATGTTATTATTGTTGAGAGAACTTGCACTAGTGAAAGTATGAACCCTAGGCCTTGTTTCCTAGCATTGCAATGCCGTTTACGCTCACTTTTATCATTAGTTACCTTGCTGTTTTTATAATTTCAGATTACAAAAACCTATATCTACCATCCATATTGCACTTGTATCACCATCTCTTCGCCGAACTAGTGCACCTATAAAATTTACCATTGTATTGGGTGTGTTGTGGACACAAGAGACTCTTTGTTATTTTGTTGCAGGGTTGTTTGAGAGAGACCATCTTCATCCTACGCCTCCCACGGATTGATAAACCTTAGGTCATCCAGTTGAGGGAAATTTGCTACTGTCCTACAAACCTCTACACTTGGAGGCCCAACAACGTCTATAAGAACAAGGTTGTGTAGTAGACATCAAGCTATTTTCTGGCGCCGTTGCCGGGGAGGTTAGCGCTTGAAGGTATATCTTTAGATCTTGCAATTGAATCTTTTAGTTTCTTGTTTTATCACTAGTTTAGTTTATAGAAGAAAATTACAAAAAAATATGGAACTAAGGGTACCTCATATGCTTCATCTTTTTAATATCTATCATGAAAATAAGGATTCCGATAATTGTGCTCAAGTGCTAGAGGAAGAATGCATTAGAATGGTTGGCACTAAATCTTTGAATGATGAGCATGATTGCAATGTGGTTAGTATGAATTCTTGAATATCTATGATGCCAATGATATGCAAAGCCACAAGCTTGGGGAAGCTATATTTGATGAAGATGATATTTTTTGTCCCCCAAGTTTTGATGAGCGAATTTATTATGATGAAAGCATGCCTCCTATTTATGATGGTTATATTGATGAAAGTGGATTTGGAGAGCTCATGACTTTATTTAGTGATGAATCCACTATTTCGGAAGTGGTCCCAATTGATTATGTGAACAAAGTTGCTACCTATGATGATTATTGTGATGACATTTATGCTATAAAGAATAATGATAACCATGAAACTTGTCATCTTGATTTTAATTTTCAATTGGATTATGCCTCACATGATAGTTATTTTGTTGAGTTTGCTCCCACTACTATTCATGAGAAGAAATTTGCTTATGTGGAGAGTAATAAAAATTCTATGCTTGTGCATCATGAAAATAGTGCTTTATGTGATAGTTATATTGTTATATTAATTCATGATGCTACTGAAAATTATTATGAGGGAGGAATATATGCTTGTAGGAAATGCAATAATATCAAGTTTCCTCTCCATGTGCTTAAAATCTTGAAGTTATGCTTGTTTTACCTTCTTCTGCATGTTGATTCTTGTTCCCATAAGTTGTTTGCTCACAAAATCCCTATGCATAGGAAGTGTGTTAGAGTCAAATGTGCTAGTCATAATATTCATGATGCTCTCTTTCGTTTACAATTCTTATCTTTTATGTGAGCATCATTGAAATCATCGTGCCTAGCTAGGCGCGTTAAACGATAGTGCTTGTTGGGAGGCATCCCAATTTTTATTTTTGTTCCTTGCTTTTTGCTCCTGTTTAGTAATAAATAATTCATCTAGCCTCCGTTTAGATGTGGTTTTATCTTTTAATTAGTGTTTGTGCCAAGTAAAGCCTTTAGGATCTTCTTGGGTGATTGTTGTTTGATCGTGCTGATAAAAACAGAAAGTATGCGCTCACAAAAATAATTTTCATTTTTACCAGGGAGCGATAAAATACCAATTCCAACTGCAGTAGATCATTATACAAATTTCCCAGGACTTCCTAATTTCTATGGATTTTTGGAGTTACAGAAGTATTCAAGAGTTACAGATTACTATAGACTGTTCTGCTTTTGATAGATTCTGTTTTCATTGTGTTATTTGCTTATTTTGATGAATCTATGAGTATTATCGGAGGGTATGAACCATAGATAAGTTGGAATATAGTAGATATTACACCAATATGAATTTAGAATGAGTTCACAACAGTATCTAAGTGGTGATTTATTTTCTTATACTAACGGAGCTTACGAGTTTTCTGTTAAGTTTTGTATTGTGAAGTTTTCAAGTTTTGGGTAAAGATTCGATGGACTATGGAATAAGGAGTGGCCAGAGCCTAAGATTGTGGATGCCCAAGGCACCCCAAGCTAATATTCAAGGACAACTAGGAGCCTAAGCTTGGGAATGCCCCGGAAGGCATCCCCTCTTTCGTCTTCGTTCATCGGTAACTTTACTTGGAGCTATATTTTTATTATTCACATGATATGTGTTTTGCTTGGAGCGTCATTTTATTTTCTTTTTTTTAGCTTGCTGTTTGAATAAAATACCAAGATTTGAAATTCTTAGATGTTAGAGAGTCTTCACATAGTTGCATAATTATTCGACTACTCATTAAACTTCACTCATATCTATCGGAGTAGTTTGTCATTTGCTCTAGTGCTTCACTTATATCCTTTAGAGCACGGTCGTGGTTTTATTTTATAGAAATAATTGATCTCTCATGCTTCACTTATATTATTTTGAGAGTCCTTTAGAACAACATGACAATAATAGAAACTTTCATGTAAGTGCATTGAGTACTAAGGGAAGTTTGATACTTGATGATTGTTTTGAGATATGAAGATGGTGATATTAGAGTCATGCTAGTTGAGTAGTTGTTAATTTGAGAGATACTTGTGTCGAAGTTTGTGATTCCCATAGCATGCACATATGTTGAACCGTTATGTAACGAAGTTGGAGCATGATTTATTTATTGATTGCCTTACTTATGAGTGGCGGTCGGGGACGAGCGATGGTCTTTTCCTACCAATCTATCCCCGTAGGAGCATGCACGTAGTACTTTGTTTCGATAACTAATAGATTTTTGCAATAAGTATGTGAGTTGTTTATGACTAATGTTGAGTCCATGGATTATACGCACTCTCACCCTTCCACCATTGCTAGCCTCTCTAGTATCGCGCAACTTTCGCCGCTACCATAAACCCACCTCATACCTTCCTCAAAACAGCCACCATACCTACCTATTATGGCATTTCCATAGCCATTCCGAGATATATTGCTATGCAACTTTCCACCGTTCCGTTACTATGCCACGCTTCATCATTGTCATAATTGCTTTGCATGATCATGTAGTTGACATCGTATTTGTGGCAAAGCCACCGTTCATAATTCTTTCATACATGTCACTCATGAATCATTGCACATCCCGGTACACCGCTGGAGGCATTCATATAGAGTCATATTTTGTTCTAAGTATTGAGTTGTAAGTAAAAAAGAAGTGTGATGATCATCATTATTAGAGCATTGTCCCAAGTGAGGAAATGATGATGGAGACTATGATTCCCCTACAAGTCAGGATGAGCCTCCGGATGAAAAAAAATAAAAAAAATAAAAAAAAGAAAGGCCATAAAAAAGGAGAAGGCCCAAAAAATAAGAAAAAAAGAGAGAAGGGACAATGCCACTATCCTTTTACCACACTTGTGCTTCAAAGTAGCACCATGATCTTCATGACAGAGAGTCTCCTATGCTGTCACTTTCATATACTAGTGGGAATTTTTCATTATAGAACTTGGCTTGTATATTCCAATGATGGGCTTTCTCAAAATGCCCTAGGTCTTCGTGAGCAAGCCAGTTGGATGCACACTCACTTAGTTCCTTTTTGAGCTTTCATACACTTATAGCTCTAGTGCATCCGTTGCATGGCAATCCCTACCCACTCACATTGATATTTATTGATGGGCATCTCCATAGCCCGTTGGTACGCCTAGTTGGTGTGAGATTATCTTCTCCTTTTTGTCTTCTCCACAACCACCATTCTATTCCACCTATAGTGCTATATCCATGGCTCACGCTCATGTATTGCGTGAAGATTGAAAAAGTTTGAGAACATCAAAAGTATGAAACAATTGCTTGGCTTGTCATCGGGGGTTGTGCATGATTTAAATACTTTGTGTGGTGAAGATGGAGCATAGCCAGACTATATGATTTTGTAGGGATAACTTTCTTTGGCCATGTTATTTTGAGGAGACATGATTGCTTTATTAGTATGCTTGAAGTATTATTATTTTTATGTCAATATTAAACTTTTGTATTGAATCTTATGGATCCTGAATATTCTTGTCCACAATAAAGAGAATTACATGGATAAATATGTTTAGGAGCATCCACATCAAAAATTCTGTTTTTATCATTTACCTACTCGAGGACGAGGCAAGGAATTAAGCTTGGAGTGCTGATACGTCTCCAACGTATCTATAATTTTTGATTGCTCCATGCTATTATATTATCTATTTTGGATGTTATTGGGCTTATTTTTACACTTTTATATTATTTTTGGGACTAACCTATTAACCGGAGGCCAGCCCAAATTGTGTTTTTTTTGCCTATTTTAGAGTTTCCTCGAAAAGGAATATCAAACGGAGTCCAAACGGAATGAAACCTTCGGGAGAGTTATTTTTGGAACAAACATGATCCAGGAGACTTGGAGTGGACGTCAAGAATCAACGAGGCGGCCATGAGGCAGGGGGCGCGCCCACCCCCTGGGCACGCCCTCCACCCTCGTGGGCCCCTCGTTGCTCCACCGACGTACTTCTTCCTCCTATATATATCCATATACCCCCAAACATCCAGGAACAGAATAGATCAGGAGTTCCGCCGCCAGAAACCTCCGTAGCCACCGAAAACCAATCGAGGCCCTTTCCGGCACCCTGCCGGAGGGGGAACCCCTCTCCGGTGGCCATCTTCATCATCTCGGCGCTCTCCATGACGAGGAGGGAGTAGTTCGCCCTCGGGGCTGAGGGTATGTACCAGTAGCTATGTGTTTGATCTCTCTCTCGTGTTCTTGAGGTGGTACGATCTTGATGTATCGCGAGCTTTGCTATTATAGTTGGATCTTATGATGTTTCTTCCCCTCTACTCTCTTGTGATGAATTGAGTTTTCCCTTTGAAGTTATCTTATTGGATTGAGTCTTTAAGGATTTGAGAACACTTGATGTATGTCTTGCATGTGCTTATCTGTGGTGACAATGGGATATCACATGATCCACTTGATCTATGTTTTGGTGATCAACTTGCGAGTTTCGTGACCTTGTGAACTTATGCATACGGGTTGGCACACGTTTTCGTCTTGACTCTCCCATAGAAACTTTGGGGCACTCTTTGAAGTTCTTTGTGTTGGTTGAATAGATGAATCTGAGATTGTGTGATGCATATCGTATCATCATACCCATGGATACTTGAGGTGACATTGGAGTATCTAGGTGACATTAGAGTTTTGGTTGATTTGTGTCTTAAGGTGTTATTCTTGTACGAACTCTATGATAGATCGAACGGAAAGAATAGCTTCGTGTTATTTTACTACGGACTATTGAATAGATCGATCAGAAAGGATAACTTTGAGGTGGTTTCATATGCTACCATAATCTCTTCGTTTGTTCTCCGCTATTAGTGACTTTGGAGTGACTCTTTGTTGCTTGTTGAGGGATAGTTATATGATCCAATTATGTTATTATTGTTGAGAGAACTTGCACTAGTGAAAGTATGAACCCTAGGCCTTGTTTCCTAGCATTGCAATACTGTTTACGCTCACTTTTATCATCAGTTACCTTGCTGTTTTTATAATTTCAGATTACAAAAACCTATATCTACCATCCATATTGCACTCGTATGACCATCTCTTCGCCGAACTAGTGCACTCGCCGAACTAGTGCACCTATACAATTTACCATTGTATTGGGTGTGTTGGGGACACAAGAGACTCTTTGTTATTTGGTTGCAGGGTTGTTTGAGAGAGACCATCTTCATCCTACGCCTCCCATGGATTGATAAACCTTAGGTCATCCACTTGAGGGAAATTTGCTACTGTCCTACAAACCTCTGCACTTGGAGGCCCAACAACATCTACAAGAAGAAGGTTGTGTAGTAGACATCACAGGGCATACGTTTCATCTCAATTAACTGTTTGCGATGAGGAGGAACAAAAGAAATGGGCAGCCAGATGAAGGTGTGTGCGATGTACATCATACGGTTCACTCGGATGAACTGTTTGTATTTAGGCAACAGAAAAGAAACAGTCAGCCAGATCAAAGGTGTGTGTGATATATGGCATGCGATTCACTCGGATGAACTGTTTGCGTTGAGACATGAGAGCAGAAACGGTTCAAATGAACAAGATGTGTGTGATACGAGGCAAACATGTGTGTAATCGGAAACGTGTGCAAAGACCGATAACAACACAGACGATTACTGCTAACAAGCCGTGTGTGTTGTGAGCAAACGATTGCTGGTATACAATTGTGAGTGATTGATGAAAACATCACCGACGGGTTACATTGTTTAGTCCATGTGCGATGTGATTTTCTTTGTCCGCACAACATCTATGCTCTGTCTATAGAGCATCAACGTACATACTTAAAAAGACAACATTGCATAACCAAATTAAGCATAAAATTGCACAAGTGACTACAAACATAACATTTCCACACACCAAAGCAAGCAATTACATGCATACTAAAGTTGGAGAAACAAGGATCTAATCATCTACTTATTGTTGCGACGACGCTTGCCATTGCTCTGCTTCTGGCTGGATCCCTGGCCGTCTTGGGGAAGGAGGAACTTCCTCATGTCAATGATCCGCCTGTACATGTCGTAGCTTGCGTACGCCTCCTTGGCCGCGTACATGACGTGAGCTTTGTTGAGTTTCTCCATCCAGGCCGAGTGCCACGCACGCTTGTCCTTGTTGCACGAATCCTTCATGTCTCTGTAGTAGGGGTCAATGATGGCCTCGGCGAGGTGAACCAGTGAGCCCTTCGCATGCTCCTTGCTGCCCCAGATCTTGTATTGGCCGTGGATGTCGACAAGATTCCGGTAGGCGATGCCTGAATTCTCGAGCGCCTTTACATCGTTGGTGATGTCCACCGTAGCGAACATGTAGTGGGGGCTATTGACAAACCTGGCGAAACGCTCGTTAGGCCTTGTGGCCAGGCAGTAGTGGTAGACAAGGACGTGGTGGCGCACACACATCTGGGCGATGGCGACCTTGGGACGAGACCCGACACGAGCGCGGGTGTACTCGAGATTGAACCCGACCACCTTGTACTTCTCTGCGGCAAGCAACAGCTCCATGATGTGGATGGAGTGCTCCACCCACACCGGGTCGTTGGTGTACATCACCGAGAGGTCCATGAACCTTCTGTGGGTGTCCACCACGGCACGCATGGTGAACTGCTGCTCGTTGGTGGCAGCCGCTCGGAGTGCCATTGGAGCCACGCACGATACCCTCTAAGTATTTCTCATGGTGTGTGTGCTTCTTGCAATGGTGGGGCGCGGTTGAAAGGTTGAAGAAACACAAGGGTTAAATGGACGATGTAATAAATGGGGCCGGTTGACCTATAATCATCACTACGTTCATAGCGGAGGATTCCAGTGCACGCTTGACAATACCGCCCCGCATGCGTGGGCTTGAAGAGGCGCCAAACGTATCATCGGTGAGCCTGTTCTCGCGCCACCACGCTGTTTACTGCGCAAGCTTCCCGCCTGGCTTGTTTGGCCATGCGCCGGCTATAAGAGGGACAAATCGTGGGTGTATATTTGCAAAAAGCTTTGTAAAAAGAAAGTGTGTGGAATGACTTCAATCATAAGTTTACCCATGGGTGATGAGGTCAAATTTACACAGAAGGGTGATGATGGACACTCGAGTGTGATAAGTAATTCTGCGCTCTACAGTGCACACGGTGGAAGAAACCAACTGTGTGCAATAATGTCGAAGATCGTAGTCGAATTAGCTATACAGATCGTGTGCTGTGAGATCGACAAGGTAAAATGATTCGAGAATGGTTAATAAAATCTAAGACCATTGCATATTAAGGTCAAAATAGTGTTAGCAATATACAAGTCTCATACGATGCCATTTCAACGATTGTACCACAAAAGCTTGAAATGTTACAAGGTTCAAATTCCATAGTTATATGGCTCAATTTTTCTCTCTCGAAGATTACAAGGTTCAAACTGATATTAGAAATGAAATTCAGCTCATTAGCTGCAAACGCTCGCATTGATCCACTGAACATGGATATCAGAGAGGTTCAAACTAATATCACCGCTTCCAAGTCTGGTTTCGAAACCTCACAATTTTTGCAAAGGGGTCAGCCACTGAGAAGTCATGTATGGGGTTGACACGATGACTTCCGATTACTCTGTCATCTGAAGTTCCAAAATGAAATTCAGCATTTTTGGAGCCTACTCCATTCTGCCGCAGGCGCCGACGCTGATCAACAAACCAATAGTTTTTGCGAAATAAATGTAGGGCAAACCTCATTTCCTTCAGCACCCTTGCTCCGAGAACAAAGAACCTGGTGAATATAATCTTCGGTAAGGTCCCTCGGTAGGAGTTCAAAGTAATTTTTGATAGATGCAGATCTAGGCATTCGACGTGATTGTTATATTATATCACATTATCCACCACTGGGCCGAATCTTATCTACAAAAGAAGAAAACGTGTTAGTGCCTACATGAAGTTTTGAACATTACTACAGGCCTATTTGGTTTGCAGGATTTGTAAAATGCACTAACATGCCATCTTCGATCTGACATGATTAACATGGGCATTTGATTACATTCTAGAAAAAATGTAGCCTTCTTCACAAGAGGTTGGAGTGGATGAAAAGTTCCCTAAGAAAACTTGAAGTCCCTTATGGTTAACATTTAACAGGAAAGGAACATCACCTCGATATATAGCTTCTCCACGCACGGAAAGCATCTTAGGAAACTGACAGCTTGCTCCAGGTTGGGGCCGATAGATTCTAGTGCCAAGACCTTCACTGTGCGCAGTTTCGGGGTCAAGCTTGTCGGAATCATTTTCTAAATGACAAACGAACAAACATCTTCAAAATTAGAAATAATGTTAATTTGTAGAAGGAGAGGTAGAAGGCGGCTGTTGTACCTGAACAGGTGTGGATCCAATAACAAGTTCGGAGTATTTGTGAGACGAGTAGCCCACCACTGTCAATTTCGGCGCAGAAGTGGCATTGATTCTTGTTGGGCCTTCTTGATCAACTACAAGTAATCTCTCAAGTGCAGGTGTATCCTCAGTGACCATACCGTGGTACACATCTTGTAATGTCTTCCTGGCACCAGCAACACACATAAATAGTCCGGAGAGTCATGGAAGTGATGTGGAAGGTACTCAACCCATTGATCGCTTGAAGATGAAGGTACTCGAGTGCAGTACAGCCATGGAGCAGGCGCTCCATGTCACCGTTTGAGAGGCAGACGACGACGCGCTCGAGGTGCTTCAGTCATGGTAGAATAAGAGCGGGTGCGTCATTAAGGGGGGTGGCAGTTCCTGAACTTGGCGACGCGCAGCGTGGGTGCGAGGCGGAGTGCGAACGTTGGCAGCGACCGCATATGCCCATCATCAAAAGTGAGCTCCTCGAGTTGATCTAGGGCGGGGGATCGAAATCAGTCGTCAAGCTTGGCTCGGTCCTTGCCGTTGGAACGGAACTTTCCCATTCTAAGGCCTTTGGTTGGGCCAAGGTGATTGCCGAGGATCTTGGAGAATGCATCCAAGCTTTTGCGAAAGCCATGGTAGAGCTCGTGGGTGTCGATGAGGTCGAGAGGGCTGGAGTTCCATAGGGGCGCCACCACCGGGAAAGGATGGATTTCCACGCCCCATATTTGATTGGGAGGAGGGAGATGATGACTCTCAACATATCATCGGGGAGGCTGCTGATGAAGTCTAGGCCTGCTGGAGTCGCTTGCGGTACTAGCTCGCCCCGCCTCCGCTTGTTGGCAGCCCCGTTCTCCACCTCCGGAGTCTCCCGGCACTTTCTGATAGAAATGGGAGTACAGGGAATATTTAGTTAAAATAGGGCAATAGAAAAGTGAATTGGTAACTAGACGTTATTAGGTAGGAATATAGTAAGAAAAGGGAATAAAAATTGGTTTCTGAAATACCACACAATTCATTTGACATTGTTGGGTAAGTCAACTTGCAGATGGTTGAAAAGAAAACTTACTTTGAACAAAGTTTGGAAGGATGATTTTGTCAGGGAAGTTAGCATATATCTCATGACCAGGCCCTTTTATGTGCAGTGCAATTTTAGTGCCAGTTTTCAGTACATAAAACTTTGCAATTTCTTTCCAAAAGCCAGTGCCAAAATAAGAGTCACCATGTTCATCAAGTCTTACAGTAGCAACGATTGTAAATCCATGGTTTATGTGCAGTATGACATCCATGGGGCCTTCATCTATGTAAAGGAAAAAATTGTGCACTACATCATCTGTTGCATAGCAAGGAATGTTCTGCAGAAAATGGTTGGATAGTTAAAGAAAATATGGTAACATGCAAATATGGTCCCAAACAGAAAAAACTGTACATCAGTTGAAATCGAAAGACAAAGAATTATAATTAAACTGATAGGGTAAACATGATGTCATGGAAATATGAGAGTAATCGAAAGAACAATACATCATTAATTTGCCTAATATAGAAAGAAGAGGGGGAAAATCCCCTTTGACGTATATGGTGCATGTGGCACCTTTTATCCAAATGTAGGAATATTTAGAATATGTTCAGGAAAATAGGCCATGCTAACCGATTTAGGGTGAGAATGAACATACCGCGTGCATCCTCAAGTTATCTGGTACGGTGAGATGGAATCTCTGGCGGAGGTTGCAAAGTCCTGAAGTGTTGGTGCACTGTACATTATATGAATGAAAGAAAACCCTCAAATCAGCTCGAATAAAAATGAATTCACGGCGATTTTAGTCGGGTGATTAAAGGAGGCAGATGAACTGGGATAAGAGATTAGATAATATCTCGTTAAATTAGTTACCTTGTCGTCCATGAGAAAGAACCCTCAGTACGGCAGATCCCCAACCGAGCGGAGCTGGGTCGATCGCGAGCAGCGTCGAGAAAGTCGATGGTGATAGGCGGCGGAAAGCAGAAGTGGCGAAATGCGTTGGGCTTTGTCGGCAGCCTGGCGGCAGCGGCAGGCATCGAGCTAAGTGTTTACCGCCGCGATAGGCGGTGCCATGGCATAGACGCGGAGGAGCTTGTGTAGGTGTGAATGGGGAACGTACCGGAGAGGTCGAGGGGGTGGCGGGCGGGGTGAGGGTTTTTGTGACGTGGGGATGTTGAGGGTTTTCTTTTTTCTTTTTTGAATTGGGTGGTGAGGATTTTCTATCCCAAAAAGAATTTTGGGGGTGACGGTTTCCTAGAGCGAACCATGTGTGATTGACGCAACAGGAAAAATGAAAGTCATTGCACATGGTTCCAATTTTGGGAACCGTGTGTGATTGATGTACTACCTCCGTCCTAGTTTATTCGTCCCGTGTTGTAATTTTTACCAAAATTTGGCGAAATATATAACATGCACAGACATAGATAATAAGCGTACACGTACATAAGCATAGTTCAACCATAAGTAGTACATAGTTCAACCGCATTAAGCATACTCAAGCGTACATATATAGTTCGATCCATCCCACATCTCATTGCACAGGCCGGCATGATCCTGAAGCTTCTCCAGGTACTCGGCGTACGCGCCATGCGCCACCCTGCGAGTATACTTCTGCTTGAAGGAGCCAACGGCCCATCCTCTTGCATGCGCCAGAACACTTAGATACGCATCATGAAGCTTCTGGTTGCAAAATGGGCATCCATAGCCGCCGTTCCAGGTCCTAATACGCCTGTTATGCATTCCCGCATAAAGCTCCCTCAGGATTTGCCTGTTGTACCTCCTCTGGACATCTTCATCCTCGCTGTCCCACATCGTCAAACAACACCTATACAAATAGTAAAACAAATTTGGCATCAAATCAATGATTACATGCCGTGAAGTAGGATTAGGAATTTATGGCTATTTATTTATACATATCCAGAGATTATGGTTCGATTTTTAAGCACAGTCATCTATGTACAGACCAATCTTGAAGAAAATAGTGGTACAAACATATGTAGGTCATTGAAACTAAATTTTCAAGCCCTGGCTAGGAATTATTAGCATGAACACTAACCCTAGTCGGATTACTAGCAGAAATCATTTGCATAGATGAAACAACTTATCACTTATCACCTGTACCATTCAAAAAAATCAATACACTACACGGATCTAACGAAACTTACTCAGATTTTATGGATTGTTAGAACATAACCATAGGATTTCTATTCCAAAAAGGGGGAGGCGGGAGTAACCAAAGAAACCCTATGATCTATTTGACACATAAATGGGTATAGATGACTAACCAGTTGTCCGTCGTGCTGGAGTCGTCGCCGGAGTGGTCGTCAGAGTCGTCGCCGGAGTGGTCGTGGAGTCGGTGTGGAACTCCGCCGCCGGCTGTGGAAGCTCACCGCCGTCGACGATGTTAGGGTGCAGCGATAACTTGCCGGTGGTGACGGCAACCTCTGTCTCCATCTCAACGCCATGCTCCGGTGCTTTAGTAGCCCCGGCGTCGCCACTCCCTCCGATGGGTTGCTTCGGCGGCATCCTCATACATTGTCGGCTTTGAGGATTGAGCGCAATGTCGAGGATGCAAGCGGAGAGAGAGGATTGTGTGTGCGTAGCAAGGATGGGGGGTGCGGCCGCTCGGGCGCACCATTAATATGGAGTGGTGGGAGTTGTGGGAGAGAGGCGGGCAGCGGTCAAACCGATGGCTTGCCTCCCGGTGAGCCTGCGCACAGGACTACTGGCATGCCTAACAAAGTTTCACACAACTACTCGCATGCCTCCTGATGACATTGGGTAGCGAGCACGCCTCCGTCAATTCACACACCTTAACGCACACCTCCCTGTCTGCCTTCATGGCGTACGCATCCCGTCAACTCATGCCTGCTCGCACGGCACACGGGTCGCGCGGTGGCACGTATATTGTTTTTCCATTTGGATGACTAATGTTGCCGCTTTATTGCTTAACCGAAGCATGGCACGTATCCATTGTTGGTCTAACGCTCATGGTTCGAATAAATAATCCGTTTGGGATATTGGTTCCCAATTATTAATAATCTCCTGTCTGTAATTAGATAAAGATTACATCAAAACTGGTCTCAAATTTGACAAAAAGAAGTACAATGTCACTTTGTATTGCTGTCCATATGACAACACGATAAGTTCCATGAACTTCAAACAAGTTTTGGATGTACTAGAATTTAAAAATCAAGATTCTCAATGTTTGAATTTTTTTGCACAGGCAGTAACATGCACCTAGTGAGACACATGTGTTTTTGCAATCCATTTAGGTGCACTGTCACGTGTGCATGTAGCTCAAATTTGATTTTTGCACATTATACCCGTAGAAAATCAATCAATCAATGTACTAAAACGTCTTAATGATCTCTGTGATTTTTTTGAAATTAAAACATCCCTCCTTTGGTAACATGTATGTTCACCGCGGGATAATTAATTTAACATGCATTGTAGTTACGGTAGTTTCACGGTGCGTGTGTGGGTGTGTGCGTCTAGGGGTGGCGGGTGGCTCACAGTACACTACGAGTTGTGAGCCACCGTGTGGGTTGGCCATTTTGTTAGGCAGGCCGGTGCCACATTAGAATCGTGAAATCGTTATTTAAAACATTACAAAACCCTTTCATACATAAATGTTTTGGCCACATGCGGTCGATGGTTGTCCTACACAACACTCGATACTCGCGTGTGACGCTTTCTGTGGGCCCGTGAGGTCGCCGTCCATCACTTTGACAAACAGTTGGTAGTGAGGTTAATTTGACCAGCAAGGTAAAATCTTTTTTGTTTGTGTTATGGTGGTATATAGTACGCATCGAAGAGGTGGGAGGGGACTAGCATATATACTATACATACGCATCCGTGAACAAGTACACCTCACTCAGTGTCGGGACTTTTTGGTTTCCGAGGCACATGCCACATCAAAATTGTGAAATTGGTTATTCAAACATCACACAACACCTTTTTGTGCCACATGCATATCCTAGCTAGGACACTCATGTGTGATGCTTCCATCTGTGGGCCCACGAGGCCATCGTCGATGCATGCATGCATCACTTTGACCTACATCAGGAGAGGTTAATTAATTTCACCATCGATGAGGATTTTTTTGGGTTGTACATATATTACAGCAGGAGCATATAGTATGCGGTGAAGAGGGGGGAAGGGGACCATCATATGTAGTACGCTTGATATGAACCTTGCTCTGTGTGGGTGCATGGTTTATGGCTTTTGAGGCATGTGGCACATCAAAGTTGTGCATTTTGGGTATTCAACATATATATGTTTGACCCACATGCAGAGCGGTGGTGGTTGTCCTCTCGCACCCACTTAAGCAGTTATCAGCGATATCGATGCTTTCCATTTGTGGGCCCTCTTGGTCCATCACTACTTTTTGCCTGGCAACAACAGAGGTTCATTTGACTTAGGAGGGGATTATTATTTTTTCTCTGGTATTACATGCATGATACAACTTGAGCACACACACATGCATGTGTACACATGAATCCCTCCCATCAAGTCGAAGTGGCTAGTACAACGACACATCATGAACCGATCTCGCTCTGTGTGGGGAGCTAGTGTACGATTTTTGACACACACGCCACATCAATGTTGTGTATTCAAACATGCATGCACGCATGACCTCCATACATATGCATGTAGTGGTTGCCTTCAAACGGTACACTCCCTCGCGTGGTTATCAGCGACAAGCCTATATATTTGTGGGCCCATGTGGACATCCATGATCACCTGACCAACAACAAGATAGGTTACCATGGCAGATTCTTCATTTGGTTCGTGTTATCGTAGTATAGGTCATGGTGAGATTTAGACCTAATTAAGTTTGAGCGCATATACTATGCACGCATGCATGAATCCCCGTTGTTGGCTTGAAGTGTGGTGTAACATATATATGCATCGTCAACCTAACCCTCACTTAGTCTGGGGATTTCTAGTTCGAAATCATGGTGCCACATCAAAGTTGTTCCATTGTTACTCAAAAACACACCTCTCCATACATATGTTTTGGCCACACGCATGTAGTGGTTGTCTTCGAGGACTAGCTACTTGTGTGATTATTGGCGAGCTAGCCCATCTCCGAGGTCGCATGGACGGCCATCACTTTGACCAACAGCAAGAGAGAGGTTGTACAACAAAGGTGGATTATTCTTGGTCTGTTTTACAATCCATCTTGGTGAGATATACGCCTGTCTAGCCCGCCAACTGAAAGTGTTGGTGTGTGTGTGGGGGGGTGCTACTTCGCACTTTGCTAGGTGAACCTCGGTTGGGGGGGGGGCATGCCATTCATAGCTTAGGATTCCCTTCGTGCGACACGAGGGAGGGGGGCTGCTAGCTACTTCGCACTTTGCTAGGTGAACCTTGGTTGGGGGGAGGGGGGCATGCATTCATAGCTTAGGAATTCCCTTCGTGCGACACGAGGGGGGCTGCTAGCTACTTCACACTTTGCTAGGTAAACCTCGGTTGGGGGGGGGGGCATGTGCATTCATAGCTTATGATTCCCTTCGTGCCGACATGAGGGAGGGATGGCTGCTAGGTACTTCACACTTTGCTAGGGTGAACCTCGGTTGGGGGGGAGGGCATGCATTCATAGCTTAGGATTCCCTTCGTGCTGACACAATGGAGGGGGTCTGCTAGCTACTTTGCACTTTTCTAGGTGAACCTCGGTTGGGGGGCATGTGCATTCATAGGTTAGGATTCCCTTCGTGCTGACACGAGGGAGGGGTGGCTGCTAGCTACTTCGCACTTTGCTAGGGTGAACCTAGGTTAGGGGGAGGGCATGCATTCATAGCTTAGCTAGGATTCCCTTCGTGCCGACACGAGGGAGGGGGCTGCTAGCTACTTCGCACTTTGCTAGGTGAACCTCGGTTGGGGGAGGGGGGCTTGCATTCATAGCTTAGGAATCCCTTCGTGCCGACACAAGGGAGGGGGCCCGCTAGCTCTACTTCACACTTTGCTAGGTGAACCTCGGTTGGGGGTCATGCATTCATAGCTTAGGATTCCCTTCGTGCCGACATGAGGGAGGGGGGCTGCTAGCTACTTCGCACTTTGCTACGGTGAACCTCGGTTGGGGGGCATGCATTCATAGCTTAGGATTCCCTTCATGCCGGACACGAGGGAGGAGGGGGGCTGCTAGCTACTTCGTACTTTGCTAGGTGAACCTCGGTTGGGGGGGGAGGGGGCATGCATTCATAGCTTAGGATTCCCTTCGTGCCGACACGAGGGGGTGTGGGGGCAAGCAATACAGTGCGCTTTGCAAGAGAGGTGCCACATCGAAGTTGCATTTGGTATTTGAAAATCAAACAACCCTTTTAATACATAAATTTGGTCCACATGCAAGTGTGTTCGTGTTCAGACCCTCTCCCGCATCATTTTTCACCAAATTTATGAACATTAGATAAGTCGTATGACGCAACAGACACGGTACACTCAAACTAACCGTGTGCCACGCCGGTGCACCTGTCACGCACACATCTGCACAGTACATTGGGCTCCGCGAGGCTCCCCTCTCAAAAATAGCCGCCCGCCTCGAGGGTTTTTCAGTTTCATAAAACACGGTTGTTATCTCCGGACCGTGTGCGATGTTTCTTGTTCCCAATCCAACCTGCGTCCTTAGAAAATATCTGCGCGCCTCGAGGGTTTTTCTGTTTCATAACACATGTTTGTTATCTCCGGACCATGTGCGATGCACTATCATCAAAATTTTCAATAGCCTGACATTTCTATTCCGCATTTGACTCCTGCGTAGTAAAATTTTCAGTACCCGTGTCATTTCCTCGAACACCCCGCGGCCCCTCCACACACACACACACAAACCAAAACCTCCTCGGGCGTGCGCGCACACACACACCCCCTCCCTTGCTCGAAACCCCAGCAAGGCCCCGCCGCTGCTGCCGCCGCCTTCGCAAGGCCTCCATTGTCAACATCTTCTGGTTTGCCCGTGCAGCTTACCCACTGATCTCCATACCCACGTCGCCCTGAGTTTCTTAGATGACACCTGCCAAATGCCCCCTTTCCCACAGATCCCTGTCCCCATACCCCACTCCAGAGGATCGCAGCCTAAGCCCAGCTACGCTTCCTGTGGAGCTCGAGGAGCGACTGGCCCAAAAGAAGTGTATAGCGGTCTGATACGTCTCCGTCGTATCTATAATTTTTGGTTGTTCCATGGCAATATTCTACAACTTTCATATACTTTTGGCAAAATTTTATACTATTTTGGGGATTAACATATTGATCCAGTGCCCAGTGCCAGTTCCTGTTTGTTGCATATTTTTGTTTTGCAGAAAATCCATATCAAACGGAGTCCAAATAGGATAAGAACTGACGGAGATTTTTTTTGGAATATATGTGATTTTTGGGAAGAAGAATCAACGCAAGATGATGCCCGAGGGGGCCATGAGGCAGGGGTGCGCAGGCGCGCCCTGGGCCCTCGTGGCCACCCCGTAAGGCGGTTGGTTCCCTTCTTTCGCTGCAAGAAAGCCAATATCTGGATAAAATTCTTGTCCAAATTTCAGCCCAATCGGAGTTACGGATCTCCGAGAATTTAAGAAATGGTGAAAGGGAAGAATAAGGAACGCAGAAACGGAGAGAGACAGACAGACAAATCCAATCTCGGAGGGGCTCTCGCCCCTCCGCCGCCATGGAGGCCATGGACCAGAGGGGAAACCCTTCTCCCATCTAGGGAGAAGGTCAAGGAAGAAGAAGAAGGGGGGCCCTCTCCCCCTCTCTCCTGGTGGCGCCGGAACGCCGCCGGGGCCATCATCACGACAACGATCTACACCAACACCTCCTTCATCTTCACCAACGTCTTCATCACCTTCGCCCATCTATCTACAGCAGTCAACTCTCCCACAACCCGCTACACCCTCTACTCGAACATGGTGCTTTATCCTTCATATTTATTATCCAATGATGTGTTGCCATCCTATGATATCTAAGTAGATTTTCGTTCTCCTATCGGTAATTGGTGAATTGCTATAATTGGTTTAATTTTGTGGTTATGTTGCTGTCCTTTGGTGCCCATCATATGAGTGCGCACGTGGATCACACCATAGGGTTAGTTGTATGTTGATAGGACTATGTATTGGAGGGCAAGAGTGACAGAAGCTTCAACCCATCATAGAAATTGATGCATACGGATTTGAAGGGGGACCAATATATCTTAATGCTATGTGTGGGCTTTACCTTAATGAACGTTAGTAGTTGCGGATGCTTGCTAATAGTTCCAATCATAAGTGCATAGAATTCCAAGTCAGGGATGACATGCTAGCAGTGGCGTCTCCCACATAAATCTTGCTATCGGTCTAGTAAAGTAGCCAATTGCTTAGGGACAATTTCGCAACTCCTACCACCACTTTCCCACACTCTCTATACTAACTTTGTTGCTTCTTTACCTAAAAAAGCCCCTAGTTTTTATTTATGTGATCTTTATATTCTTGCAAACCTATCCCGTTGCAGCTATAAAGTACTTGTAGTTTTATACTTGTTCTAGGTAAAGCGAACGTCAGGCGTGCCTAGAGTTGTATCGATGGTCAATAGAACTTGAGGGAATATTTTTTCTACCTTTAGCTCCTCGTTGGGTTCGACACTCTTACTTATTGAAAGAGGCTACAATTGATAGCCTATACTTGTGGGTTACCAATACCTTTTTCTGGCGCCGTTGCAGGGGAGTTATAGCGTGGATTGAATATTCTCGTATGTGCTTGTTTGGTTTATCACTAAGTAGTTTTTATTTTGTGCTCTTTTTTTCTATCTTTAGTTATGGGTAGGAAACGCAAAACACCAAAAAAATTAGTTGTACCTACTACACCAATGGTTGAATAACCACTCAAAATCTATCACACTCCTGAGGCTTTTTACTGGGATCATCTTCGATCCCTATGTGCTTGGGCTGAAACCCCAGCTAGCTTAGTTGAGGGAAAATGTTTAGATGAGCATGCTTGTTATGTGCGACACCGCATATCTGAAAAAGGAAAACTTTTATTGGATCAAATTCACCATTTGCAGTGCTATGCTTGGAATTTATGTGAAATATATGATTGTACTTGTTGTTCTAAAGACCCTAAGAAACACCTTCCTTACCAATGTGGGTTTAGTGATAATGGAATCGTATCTTCGTATACTAAGGGTGTTTATAATTACTATGATGTTCAACAAATTGAAGAATTTGTTGCTTTTAGGGGTACTTGTGAAATTGCTTCTTTTATTAAAGAGTGTGATACTACTCTCTACAAATCTGAAAATTTGGCCATACTTAAATATTGCTATGATAATTATGCTTCTAATCCTTATATTAAACCATATATTGAGGACTCCTCCGCTATCCAAGAAGAGACTAATATTTTGCAGGAGTCTATGGAAGAAGAAATTAATGATATTGTGAGCTCATTGGATGAAAAAGATGAGGAGGAGAGCGAAGAACAAAAGGAGGAAGAGCGGATTGATCACCCGTTCCCACCATCTAATGAGAGTAACTCTTGATCCCATAGATTGTTTAATTTCCCTTCGAATCTACCGAAGGATGAATGCTATGATGATTGTTATGATCCCATTGATTCTTTTGAAATATCCCTTTTTGATGATTGCTTGCTATGCTTGTGGCCAAGATGCCAATATGAATTATGCTTATGGAGATGAACTCGCTATAGTTCCTTATGTTAAACATGAAATTGTTGCTATTGCACCCACGCATGATATTCCTATTATCTTTTTAAATTCTCCTGAGTACACTATATCGGAGAAGTTTGCACTTATTAAGGATTATATTGATGGGTTGCCTTTTACCGTTGCACATGATAATTTTGATGACTATAATATGCATGTGCTTGCTGCTCCTACTTGCAATTACTATGAGGGAAGAACTACATCTCCACCTCTTTATGTTTCCAACACGATAGAAATTGCAATAAACTTCTCATTTTATGCATTAGCCCTTACTTGATGTGCATGAATTGTTCTTGTATGACATGCCGATGCATAGGAAGAGAGTTAGACTTCGTCATTGCTTGATATATGTTACTTTGTGCTCACTACTAAATTACAAATCATTGTTGATTCAAATTGACTTTGATATACCTTGGGATCCTGGTGGATTCATTACTTAAGCACTGCCAGGGAGACAACCCGGTAGTTTTAGAGAGTCATTTATTTCTGTTGTCTGCTTTTATAAAGTTTAAAAATAAAAATAATGTGCCAAGATTTGCCTTTAGGATGTTTACATTGCTTGTTGGTTTGTCCAGTCCAAGACAGAAACTTTGGCTGTAGTGCGTGATTTTACATTTTTTTACTGGAATGTCAAACTGTTCTGAAACTTTTTGCACTATCTTTATATACAAATTGTTTATTTTTCCTAAATTTTTCAGAATTTTTGGAGTACCAGAAGTATGGTGAATGTTCAGATTACTACAGACTGTCCTATTTAAGACATGTTCTGTTTTTGATGCATAGTTTGCTTGTTTTGATGAAACTATCGATTCTATAAGTGGATTAAGCCATGGAAAAGTTATATTACAGTAGCTACAATGCAAAAACAAAATATGAATTGGTTTTCAACAGTACTTAGAGTAGTGATTTGCTTTATTATACTAACGGATCTTACCAAGCTTTCTGTTGAGTTTTGTCTAGATGAAGTGTTCGAAGAACGAGGAGGTCTCGATGTGAGGAGAAGGAGAAGAGGCAAGAGCTCAAGCTTGGGGATTCCCAAGGCACCCCAAGTAAATATTCAAGGAGACTCAAGCGTCTAAGCTTGGGGATGCCCCGGAAGGCATCCCATCTTTCTTCAACAAGTATCGGTATGTTTTCAGATTCGTTTCGTTCATGTGATATGTGCAAATCTTGGAGCATCTTTTGCATTTAGTTTTTACTTTTCTTTGATGCACCATGCTGGTATGAGATAGTCCATGGTTGATTTATAGAATGCTCTTTCCACTTCACTTATATCTTTTGAGTATGGCTTTATACAATGCTTCATGTGCTTCGCTTATATCATCTGAATTTTGGATTGCCTGTTTCTCTTCACACAGAAAACCACCATTTGTAGAATGCTCTTTTTCTTCACTTATATTTGTAAGAGCATGGGCATATATTTTGTAGAAAGAATTAAACTCTCTTGCTTCACTTATATCTACTTAGAGAGATGACAAGAATTGGTCATTCACATGGTTAGTCATTAAATCATACATAAAACTTGTAGATCACTGAATATGATATGTTTGATTCCTTGCAATAGTTTTGCAATATAAAGATGGTGATATCAGAGTCATGCTAGTGGGTAGTTGTGGGTTGTAGAAATACTTGTGTTGAAGTTTGTGATTCTTGTAGGATGCACGTATGGTGAACCGTTATGTAACAAAGTTGGAGCATGAGGTATTTATTGATTGTCTTCCTTATGAGTGGCGGTCGGGGACGAGCGATGGTCTTTTCCTACCAATCTATCCCCCTAGGAGCATGCGCATAGTACTTTGTTTCGATGACTAATAGATTTTTGCAATAAGTATGTGAGTTCTTTATGACTAATGTTGAGTCCATGGATTATACGAACTCTCACCCTTCCATCATTGGTAGCCTCTTCGGTACCGTGCATTACCCTTTCTCACCTTGAGAGTCGGTGCAAACTTCGCCGGTGCATCCAAACCCCGTGATATGATACGCTCTATCACACATAAGCCTCCTTATATCTTCCTCAAAACAGCCACCATACCTACCTATCATGGCATTTCCATAGCCATTCCGAGATATATTGCCATGCAACTTCCATCATCATCATATACATGACTTGAGCATTCATTGTCATATTGCTTTGCATGATCGTAAGATAGCTAGCATGATATTTTCATGGCTGGTACATTTTTTGATATCTTTGCTACGCTAGATCATTGCACATGCCGGCACACCGCCGGAGGCATTCATATAGAGTCATATCTTTGTTCTAGTATCGAGTTGTAAGTAAATAAAAGTGTGATGATCATCATTGTCAGTGTCAAAACCGGCGGATCTCGGGTAGGGGGTCCCGAACTGTGCGTCTAAGGAGGATGGTAACAGGAGGCAGGGGACACGATGTTTTACCCAGGTTCGGGCCCTCTTGATGGAGGTAAAACCCTACGTCCTGCTTGATTTATTCTTGATGATATGGGTATTACAAGAGTTGATCTACCACGAGATCGGAGAGGCCAAACCCTAGAAGCTAGCCTATGGTATGATTGTAAGTTGTCCTATGGACTAAAACCCTCCGGTTTATATAGACATCGGAGGGGGTTAGGGTTACATAAGGTCGGTTACAAAGGAGGAGATATCCATATCTGTACTGCCTAGCTTGCCTTCCACGCCAAGTAGAGTCTCATTCGGACACGAGACGAAGTCTTCAATCTTGTATCTTCATAGTCCAACAGTCCGGCCAAAGGATATAGTCCGGCTGTCCGGAGACCCCTAATCCCGGACTCCCTCAGTAGCCCCTGAACCAGGCTTCAATGACAATGAGTCCGATGCGCAGTGTTGTCTTCGCCATTGCAAGGCGGGTTCCTCCTCCGGATATACCACAGAAGAGTTTAAATAAAAGGATAGTGTCCGACCCTGCAAAACAAATTCCACATACCACCGTAGAGAGAATAATATTTCCACAAATCTTAATCTGCTGACACGCTTTGGCAACATGTCATCAGGCCATGGCTCAGTGATTATTCGAACCGTTTTTCTTCAACCAGCTCCACACATAACGCGAGGCGGTTTCTTGACACGTCTTGTCAAAGCAGAGATTGTGTTCCCCTAATTACGGGATTCTCATCAATACGGTGGTGGGTGACCCAACCGTGCCTAGGACTCCTAGATTTTAGGCAAGTCCCAAACGGCCACTAGGAGGACGCTTGATATTCACCCTCTTTATAAAGGGACAAGGATTTTACTTTTTTCCCTCCCCCGCCTCGAGTTCTAACACCCAAAGCCCAGGTCAGGTGCTTCAAACCTTCAATCATGTTCGGATTTAGCCTTCAATGCCGGTGGATGCCCTCCTCCGTTACGTAAGAGGATATCAAGAAGTTGAGGGAGGCCAGATACCTGACCGCCGAGGTTTCGCATCGGCTGCCTGCCCGAGGGCAGGTCGTCCCTACTCCCGAACCCAACGAGAACGTTGTGTTCATCTCCCACTTCCTCCGAGGTTTAGGCCTCACTCTGGATCCCTTTGTTAGGGGTTTGATGTTCTATTACGGGCTAGATTTCCACAATCTAGCCCCGGACTCCTTTCTCCACATCTCGGCATTATTGTCGTATGTGAGGCCTTCTTCCGCATTACCCCTCACTTCGGCCTGTGGCTCAAGACCTTTGACGTGAAGCCGAAGATGGTCGAGGGGCAGCATGTAGCGTGCGAAGGTGCATTAATAAGCAAAATTGCTGGAGCTCCATGGCCAAAGGGTTCCTTTCCAGAGGTGTCCGGATTATGGCAACGGGAGTGGTTTTACATCACAGCTCCCAGAAGTGCCAAGTGGGTGGCCGCCCCTGCTTTCTGCTCGGGCCCTCCACCACAACTAATGTCATGGATTAGCAGAGGGCTGAGCTGGGGTCCAGCCAAGGACTTGCCTATACTCCAAAGCCGCATTCAAGATCTCTTCGACGGAGATTTCAGTCTGGTTACGGTGGTGCAAGTCATGCTGGTTCATCGAGTCCAGTCTTGCAAACGCCGGCCCCTCCGCATGTGGGAGTTCAACCCAGAAGGGCCGCGCACTATTCAGAATTTCCTTGGCCGGATGCACGAGGATATGTATAAATCATTCTTCGGACCCCAAATAGAGTGTCCGGATGCTACCGAGGACGTGGGCCTGAGCAGCAACCGTACCGCCGACCAAGTAAGTAATCCTCTAGCCGAACACACCGTCTTTCATTTATCATGAAGTCATTCTAAGAAATTGCTCTTTGACCAGGACTGGCTAACAAAGGCAAAGATGATTCAGTGTTCGGCCCCCCTTCCTGAGGTTTGGACAATCCCTTACTGGGAAAGATGCTCGAGCTAGCACCTTGCCTGGAGCCCTCTAAGGAAGATAAAGGGGGGAATAATGAGGGCGAAAGCAGACCCCATCGCTACCAATTCCAACTGAGGGAATGAGCGCCTCCGTGAAGGAGGACAACCAAGGGGAAGAATCTGACCTTCTCTCGCTTCGGGGAAGGAAGAGGACTGCCTCTGAAGATCCAGAAACCAAGGCTTCCAAACGGGAGAAGAAGTCTCCACCAGAGGGTCCTGCCTTGGAGGGTGCTTTTGCAACACAAAGTCCGCGCGGGGATCAGCCCTCTAACGAGCCGTAAGTGATCAAAAAGTACTTTTATAGTGAAAATATACTACCTCACCTCTGAGGAAAATAACCGAAGCATTTATCTTGCAGCTCGGATCTTAGCCCTTCTCAGCAGAGCTCGTCTTCGGGGGATCTTCTTCCGGAGATGATGGAGAGCGAAACGCCTCCCCCGGACTCCCCCGCTCAAGAAGCGGGCGAGCTTGAAGTGTCGTCACGGAGGGCCTCTCCGGATCCGGTGAGGCCAGAAGATAATCCTATAGTCACCCGAAGTCCCCAGCATCCGGCTCTTGAAGAGAGTAAACAAAAGAGTCCGGCACCATCTGGTATGCGGTCGGATGCACTGAGGGATCTGCTAAGGCGGGCGACCATCTCGGAAGAACGCTGTACATTGATGGGTACGATGATGGAAAGGATTTCATTCGCCGAAAGCGGGTTGCATGACGCCTTTATGAGTCTACTAACGGGCCTTTAGGTACGTAAAATGATGTACATTTGTGATGGTACCGCACATTTTTAGGCGTGCCCTGTGTAGATAGTAGCCCCTGAGACTCTGGTTGTCGCCGAGAAGAGCGGCCAACAGAGGATCGTAGTCCCAGGTAATAACCATACCGCTTTATGTGCAGGTGATGGAAGCTCCGGGGGCTAGCCGGACTAATGAGTTTGCTGAACTAAACCGGCAACTGGATGCGGCAGAAGCCGACATCGAGCTTGTTAACAAGCAGCTTGACGAGGCACAGGGTAAGTAATGTTTTTCCGGTCAATGTCACATAGTAAGAGCAGCGTGATGCCAGTATCTGTAGTATGTTGTGACTGCAGATGGAGCTGCCGCCGTGGAGATCCTTCGGGCGGAACTTGCCCGAGGCAAAGAACAAACAAGGATTAGTAATGCGGCCGCTTTAAAGGCGGCCGAAGAGTTAAGAGCCGAGAAGGCCGAGCATTGCGAGAGCAAACAAAAGATGGCCAAGATGGCTGTAAAGTTAAAAGACATTGCCGACCGTTGCCAGTTCCTTGAAGAAGAAAACCGAGCGAAGGCGACGGACCTTGAAAAGGCCACGATGGCGACCAAAGACACCCACTCTGCATGAGAGCGAAGAAGGAGGAACTGCGTGAAGTCGGGGATATTGCGGCGGGGAAGCCCTTTATGCTACGAAGGAAGTTCGGAGATCCGCGGTATGCCCCTCTGGGTCGGCTGTGGATTTCGGCGGACGCATATATGGACTTGGCGGCGAGCGCTGTCGATGCGGCCGAATACTTCCGAGATCAAACAGATCGTGAAGTGGACAAGCTCTTCTGGTCGCACTTTAACGTTCCAGAGCATCCGCTTCCATTGACTGATCAGCTAGCTGAATGGGCCGAACTCAATAGGTTATCCGGACTCGCCATGAGGTCTGTTGTAGATCATTTGTGGCCGGTGCAGCAGTTCCTTGATGCGGTGCAGCAGTTCCTTGATGCGGTGCCGCACATTAATGCGATGAAGAGGTCGGCATGCATAGAAGGCTCGTGGATGGCCCTTGCCCGTGTCAAGACATATTGGGCGGAGATGGATGCCACCACTGTTGCGGCGCAGGGTTCGGCCATAGGCCGAGTGGCTGCCGAGCACTATTTCAAAGAAGTTCTCGAGGGTGCTCGTTTGATAGAGACCCAGTGCTCGAAGAATATTATGTTTGAGTGACATGTATTCCCATTGTAAAAACAATGTTTTATGAAATTTATTAAGGTTGTATTTATACTTTTGCCTGAAAGTAATATGATGCCTCATGTGCGGCCGTTTATGTATATATGTATATAACCTGAAAGATTGCAGTCGTCGGCTTCAACCCCCACGCATATAATGCAGAGGTGTTCGCAGAAGACGTGTATTCACACTTAATCCAACGTCTTGGTCCTATTAAGGAGGTGATAGCGCAGCAAACGAGGCAACCGGACTATAATGCTTTAACACTTTCACTTAGCCATAGGAGTTCGACGGTGGGGCTACTATATAGCCCCTGGTGGCTCCGCACTCTCCTGAATTCGGGGTGCGTACATGCCTAGCCGGGAAACGGCCCTTCGTTAAGGCGGAGGAATTCTAACATTCCGATTGGTCATCGAGTGGTTGACCAGTCTCATGCTATATCATCACAGTCAGTTTTCGGCTTTCTCTACTGAGGTGCTCGTCCTGATGAACCAGGGCACAATCGCAGTTGTTCTCCTGGTGCCGCCTTAGCCGATAGAGCGAAACTTAAGGCAGCAAAACACAGGAACCGGGCAAACCCAACATTTGACCAAAGACGTGATTCGGAGCTGATGCATATAAGGCCAAACTCGCGACGCCGAACACTCCCTAAGGTATTCAGTCTTTATGGTATAAACCGGGCCTAAACAGTGCCCTTTGTAAGAAGCCCCTGGTGTCCAAGTACGTGCATTATTCTGACGTGGCCACATGCCAAGACGTTAGCATCCTTCTCAATTGTACTAAGAATCCGAGGGATGTGTATCAACAAGAGACAGTAAAAAAGGTTGACGCAGGGTCTTAATCTAAAAAGCATCCTTTGAACAGGTCCCTGCTGCACGTCTGCGCCTGTGTCTCCGTTGTGCCGTATCCTGGACGGGTGTAGCGCGATGGTCATCTGTAAAAGAGAGGAACTTAGGTGAAAGGTAGGTTTAAAGAAACCATGTATAGTTCAAGATGAGTAAAAATTGCCACTTGTCTGCGCGCGTCGAGCCCCTTGTAATTGTAATAGGGGTGTGGTTATAAAACCTGTATGAATTACATATAGCTGAGTCAGACTCGTCTAACTGTGTCCGTGGTCTTGACGACCTATCGAATGCGTAAGTTGGTCAGGCCTTTTAGTGTGCGGCTGCCAAGGCAGCCGCACTCTCTTCGACACGCAGGGATCGCTCAATATTTCCATTTACTGTAATGATGCCACGTGGACCGGGCATCTTAAGCATGAGGGAGGCGTAATGCATTATTGTGTTAAAGCGAGCGAAAGCTTCACGTCCAAGTAGTGCTTGATAGCCACTTTGGAACAGAGCAATGTGGAAGGTTAAATTTTCACTACGGAAGTTGTCGGGGAAGCCGAATATAACCTCTAGTAGCAGGGAGCCCGTGCAATGAGCCCCTGGGCTTGGCGTTACTCCTCTAAAGGTAGTATTGCTGTGACAAATTTTCATTGGGTCTATCCCCATTTTGCGGATTGTGTCCTGATATATCAGGTTTAGACTGTTGCCACCGTCCATCAGGACTCGTGTGAAGTGGTATCCGTCAATTATTGGATCTAATACCAAGGCAGCCATCCTGCGTGCCGGATACTTGCCGAGTAATCCTGATGGTCGAAGGTGATCGGTTGAGACGGCCAGTGGTAGAACTCCGCGGTGATAGGCCCTTGGGCATATTTATCTGGGAATGCCGCTTTGTTTCTCCCCTTTATCACGTGTAACACGTTTACTGTTTTGACTTCTTGTGGAAATTTCTTTTGTTCCCCAGTGCTTTGCTTGCGAGGCTCATCCTCGTCTTCGCTTGGTGTATCTTGCCCCTTATGTTCGGCATTGAGCTTGCCGGACTGCTTGAAGACCCAACATTCTCTGTGGATATGATTTGAAGGTTTATCGGGGGTGCTATGGATCTGACATATTTGGTCCAGAATTTTGTTTAGGCTGGACAGTTCATCTCTGGCGCCTTTAGAGGGCGGCTTTTGCTGACCTGGCCGAGAGCTTCTAAATCCGGCGTTTACCGCCATGCTCTTCGGGTTGTCTTATTTATTTCGGTCCTTATTATTTTTGTTGCGTCGTGATTTCCCGTTTCCATCTCTAACTTCGGATGTACTTGGGTCGCTGGTGCTGCATCGGGCTAGCCAGCTGTCCTCGCCCGCGCAAAAGCGGCTCATGAGGCTTGTTAATGCTGCCATTGTTCTCGACTTTTCTTGGCCGAGGTGTCTGGCAAGCCATTCGTCTCGGACGTTGTGTTTAAAAGCTACCAAGGCTTCGGCGTCCGGACAGTCGACTATTTGGTTCTTTTTAGTAAGAAACCTGTTCCAAAGCTTTCGGGCTGACTCTCCGGGCTGTTGAGTTATATGACTTAGATCGTCCGCATCCGGAGGTCGGACATAAGTCCCTTGAAAATTTGCCCGAAAAGCATCTTCGAGCTCTTCCCAGCTTCCAATGGAGCTTTCGAGGAGGCTTTTAAGCCAGTGCCGAGCTGGCCCTTTGAGTTTGAGGGGTACATACTTAATGGCGTGGAGATCATCTCCTCGAGCCATATGGATATGGAGGATATAGTCCTCAATCCAGGCCCCAGGGTCTGTTGTTCCGTCGTATGCCTCTATGTTTACGGGTTTGAATCCCTCTGGAAATTCATGGTCCAGCACCTCGTCGATGAAACATAGGGGGTGTGCGGTACCCCTGTATCTGGGTGTACCGCGTTGTTCGGATGTTTGTTGTGTTGCATCATATGCTGGAGCGCGCTTGGGTGGTCCATAGATGGATCTTGTTGCGACGTCCTTTTCATGCAAGCCCTCGTGTGGATCGCATATTGGCTTATGTGCGGCGTTGTTTGCCGTTCTATGTTGGCCGTGAGGTCGTCTATCCGGCCAGATGTCCGTTTTAATTTTTGGTTGCGGGGGATCTAAGGCGTCCTCATCGAATTCAGGTAGCAACTTCCGCTTCGGGTAGCTCTTGGTGGGGCGATTACCGCCGTACTTCGCTGCTGTGTTGAGTACTTTACTCCATCTAATTCTGAGTGTGTCTTCTGCAACCTTGAGCCTTTGCTTCTGCTTTTTGAGACTCCTCGCGGTGGCAACAAGCCTTTGATGGGCATTCTGTTGCTCCGGGTGTCTGTCCGGTGTGATGTCGTTCGGACTATTATCTTTGATAGAGTCGGGTTGTTCGGTTTGATTCTCCGTGTTGCCGTGGTCCGACGATGGTTCACCCTGCTCTAACGCTGGGTATATATGATCGTTGTTTCTGCCGAGGCAGGATTTGGAGCGACGCTTACGCCGCCGCTTTGACTGCTTCTTGAGGGGACAACCCTTCGATGCGTCCTTCCGTTCCTTGTCGTCGTTTTCTTTTGGTGTGTCCACCATGTATACATCATGTGATGAAGTGGGCGTCCAACGCCCTGTGGGCAGTGGTTCCTGTTTGTCTCCTGCATCATCGTCCATACCGTCGATGTCTTCAGAATCGAAGTCGAGCATGTCGGTTAAGTCATCGACAGTGGCTACTAAGTGGGTCGTGGGTGGGACTCTCCTGCCGGACATAGTTCAGCCAATCCTGCCGGACATAGTTCGGCCAGGACTCTCCTGACAAGGAGAGAGATTTTAATGAATTCAGTATGTCGCCGAAGGGCGAGTGCTGAAAGATATCCGCGGAGGTGAACTCCATGACTGGCGCCCAGTCGGATTTGATAGGCACGGGCGCAGGCGGTTCGGAGTCCGTGGCCGGGGAAGGATCCGGCAGTATGGCAACACGGCTCTCGTGAAGGGTAAGGTCGATATTCGGCTCGATCGCCGCTGAGGATACGGCCTCTGTGACGGGATCTATCCACCCGTCCATGGATGGCGCGACTGGCTCTGAATTGAGGCTCGGAGCGGCTGCCGGTGCGATCTCCTGAATGCAGTTCGAAGGTAGAGCTAAATCGTACTCATCATGACCGTGTGGCACACAAGGCAGGGGCTCGAATCCGTCGAAGATCAAGTCTCCGCGGATATCGGCCGTGTAATTTAAGTTTCGAAATCTGACCTGGTAGCCAGGGGCGTAACTTTCGATCTGCTCCAGATGGCCAAGCGAGTTGGCCCGCAGTGCGAAGCCGCCGAACACAAAGATCTGTTTGGGGAGAAAAGTCTCACCCTGGACTACATCACTATCGATGATCGTAGGAGCCATCAAGCCTAACAGCGACGACACAGAGGAACTCTCAACGAAAGCACCAATGTCGGTGTCAAAATAGGCGGATCTCGGGTAGGGGGTCCCGAACTGTGCATCTAAGGCGGATGGTAACAGGAGGCAGGGGACACGATGTTTTACCCAGGTTTGGGCCCTCTTGATGGAGGTAAAACCCTACGTCCTGCTTGATTTATGCTTGATGATATGGGTATTACAAGAGTTGATCTACCACGAGATCGGAGAGGCCAAACCCCAGAAGCTAGCCTATGGTATGATTGTATGTTGTCCTACGGACTAAAACCCTCCGGTTTATATAGACACCGGAGAGGGTTAGGGTTACACAAGGTCGGTTACGAAGGAGGATATATCCATATTCGTACTGCCTAGCTTGCCTTCCACGCCAAGTAGAGTCCCATCCGGACACGAGACAAAGTCTTCAATCGTGTATCTTCATAGTCCAACAGTCCGGCCAAAGGATATAGTCCGGCTGTTCGGAGACCCCTAATCCCGGACTCCCTCAATCATTATTAGAACATTGTCCCATGTGAGGTTATCAAAATAAAAGTGGCCAAAGAATCCCCCCAAAAAGGAGAGAGAGGACAAAAAAGCCTACAAAAAAAGAAAAAAATGAGAGAAAAGAGAGAAGGGACAATGTTACTATCCTTTTACCACACTTGTGCTTCGGAGTAGCACCATGTTATTCATATAGAGAGTCTCTTAAGTTATCACTTTCATATACAAGTGGGAATTTTCATTATAGAACTTGGCTAGTATATTCCAACGATGGGCTTCCTCAAATGCCCTAGGTCTTCATGAGCAAGCAAGTTGGATGCACACCCACTTAGTTTCCAGTTTGAGCTTTCATACACTTATAGCTCTTAGTGCATCCGTTGCATGGCAATCCCTACTCCTCGCATTGACATCAATTGATGGGCATCTCCATATCCCATTGATTAGCCGCGTCGATGTTAGACTTTCTTCCTTTTTGTCTTCTCCACACAACCTCTGTCATCATATTCTATTCCACCTATAGTGCTATATCCATGGCTCATGCTCATGTATTGCATGAAAGTTGAAAAGGTTTGAGAACATCAAAAGTATGAAACAATTTCTTGGCTTGTCATCGGGATTGTGCATGATTTGAATATTTTGTGTGGTGAAGATGGAGCATAGCCAGACCATATGATTTTGTAGGGATAACTATATTTGGCCATGTTATTTTGAAAAGACATGATTGCTTTATTAGTATGCTTGAAGTATTATTGTCTTAATGTCAAATGATAGACTATTGCTTTGAATCACTCGTGTCTTAATATTCATGCCATGATTAGATTACATGATCAAGATTATGCTAGGTAGCATTCCACATTAATAATTTATCTTTTTTATCATTTACATACTCGAGGATGAGCAGGAATTAAGCTTGGGGATGCTAATACGTCTCCGTCGTATCTATAATTTTTTTATTGTTCCATGCCAATATTCTACATCTTTCATATACTTTTGGCAACTTTCTATACTATTTTTGGGACTAACATATTGATCCAGTGCCCAGCGCCAGTTCCTGTTTGTTGCATGTTTTTTGTTTCGCAGAAAATCCATATCAAACGGAGTCCAAATGGGATAAAAACTGATGGAGATTTTTTTGTAATATATGTGATTTTTGGGAAGAAGACTCAACGCGAGACGATGCCCAAGGGGGCCATGAGGCAGGGGGCGCCCCCAGGGGGTCAGGCACACCCTGGGCCCTTGTGTCCACTCCATAAGGCGGTTGGTGCCCTTCTTTCTCTGCAAAAAAGCCAAGATCCAGATAAAAATCGTGTCCAAATTTCATCCCAATCGGAGTTACGGATCTCTAGGAATTTAAGAAATCGTGAAAGGGCAGAATCAGGAACGCAGAAATAGAGAGAGACAGAGAGACAGATCCAATCTCGGAGGGGCTCTCACCCCTCTGCCTCCATGGAGGCCATGTACCAGAGGGGAAACCCTTCTCCCATCTAGGGAGAAGGTCAAGGAATAATAAGAAGAAGGGGGGCCTCTCCCCCTCTCTCCCGGTGGCGCTGGAACGCCGCCGGGGCCATCATTGCGACAACGATCTACACCAACACCTCCTTCATATTCACCAACGTCTTCCTCACCTTCCCCCATCTATCTACAGCGGTCCACGCTCCCGCAACCCGCTATACCCTCTACTTGAACATGGTGCTTTATGCTTCATATTATTATCCAATGATGTGTTGCCATCCTATAATGTCTGAGTAGATTTTCGTTGTCCTATCGGTAATTGGTGAATTACTATGATTGGTTTAATTTGCTTGTGGTTATGTTGCTGTCCTTTGGTGCCCATCATATGAGCGCGCGCGTGGATCACACCATAGTTGTATGTTGATAGGACTATGTATTGGAGGGAAAGAGTGACAGAAGCTTCAACCTAGCATAGAAATTGATGCATACGGGATTGAAGGGGGACCAATATATCTTAATGCTATGGTTGATTTTACCTTCATGAACGTTAGTAGTTGCAGATGCTTGCTAATAGTTCCAATCATAAGTTCATAGAATTCCAAGTCAGGGATGACATGCTAGCAATGGCCTCTCCCATATAAAACTTGCTATGGGTCTAGTAAAGTAGTCAATTGATTAGGGACAATTTCGCAACTCCTACTACCACTTTCCCACACTCGCTATACTAACTTTATTGCTTCTTTACCTAAAACAGCCCCTAGTTTTCATTTACGTGCTCTTTTTATTCTTGCAAACCTATCCCGTTACACCTACAAAGTACTTGTAGTTTTATACTTGTTCTAGGTAAAGCGAACGTCAAGCGTGCGTAGAGTTGTATCGATGGTCGATAGAACTTGAGGGAATATTTGTTCTAACTTTAGATCCTCGTTGGGTTCGACACTCTTACTTATCGAAAGAGGCTACAATTGATCCCCTATACTTGTGGGTTATCATGGTCTCTTCGCCCGACGTCGCCGAGGAAGTTGATGATCATTACTGGTGGCAGGCACTCAAGCAGCAGGCTAGAGTATGTGGGCATGTCTTGGCCGCCGGCTACGACATCGAGGTCATCGATAGCGATGGCCTAAGGCGGGTTGTGTCACAAGTTAATTGGCCCACCCCGAACCCCTCTGGTTCAACCGCCACCGATCTCATCCATGGCCCCGCCGCTGATCTCATCTGGCTCACTGTCAACAATTTTCCATTCCACATCGCCATCGAGCCCCTTTTGTCATTTATAAATGGCAGGTTCAGCGACGCTGGCTTGGGATCACAGCTTCCAAGTTAGACCTCATCGACGGCGACCACGAGGAGGGCACTCTCTCTGGCTCTTCCAAGGGGAAAGAGCCCTTCTGCTCTTCCAAGGGGAAAGTGCCAGTCTGCGACATCAGGGAGGGCACCCAACAGCCATGCTCTTCCTAGGGAAGGAGCCCATCTGTGACAACATGGAGCACATCCAGGGTTCGTGCTCTTCCCAGGGGAATGAGCCCATCTGTGACAAGTGAGGAAACCCATGATTTGTTTGGTTGAGTCCCTTTTGTAGTGTAGTGAGAATATGTCCAGTTTTAATTGCTATATCTGGTTGTTTGCAGTATGCCTTGTTTATTTCAGTTGTTCAGAATGTGATGCTCTATATGTGCAATTATTTACTGTGTAGTACATTTCAGCAATCCAGTTTTAAACATATGGATAGGAATGCATATATTTGCTTGTTGTTAAGCCTGTTGTAGCTAGCATATGCCTCTTTTAATTTTTTTGATTGTTCGGTTGTTTGTAGTTAGCATATGTCCAGTTTCAAATGCTATCTTTGGTTGTTCATTGTATGCCTTATTTATTCCAGTTATTCACAACGTGATGTTCTATATGTGCAAGTACGAACTGTGTAGTTCAATTTCATCAGTACCAGTTTCAACGATACCACTATGAATGACTACATTTGGTTGTTGCATCTTGTAGTTAACACGCCTTTCCATTTTTATTTAACAATAACCAGTGTACTTAGACAGACACAATACCAGTTTGAATGACTATGTTTGCTTGTTGTTAAATGTTAGGCCTGTTGCAGTTAGCACACCTTTCCACTTGTTTTGCTTTACTAGCGTGCTTAAACCTGCACACTGAAGCTATCTTTTGGAGATTATTTTGTTTGCCATGTATAATTTTGGTTGATGTTTAGCCTGTTGTGCTTAACATGCTTCTCGATTTACCTGCACAGGACAATTTTGGGAACGATTGTTGTTTTCCATTGAGGTTAGTTTCATCCCATGGCTTATATCTTCTCACGTTCAGGATATCGGTAGCTGGTACCATATAGGCCGGCGGCTGATAAGGGACTAATCGGTGAATCAGACTTTTAACTGAATATATCTACAACCCATTTTTTGTTAGGTTAACTAGGGCCATATGTACTATATCTGAGGTTACATAGCAACATGCACGGTACTTAATGTCTAAATATGCAATCCTAGGCTACATAGCAACAAGGAAGAGTGTTAAATTAATGTTCTAATGATGTCTAGATATACGTAGAAGAGCAGTGAAAGTGCGTTATATCGACTAGAGGGGGGTGAATAGGCGATTTTTATGAAAGTCTTCAAAATGTGAAAGTTTCGAAGACGAACGATAGAAATAAACCTATTACCATGCAGCGGAAGGTAGACTACACTAGGCAAACCATAGTCAAGTATTCAATGAAGTGAGAGCACAATGACTAATAGCAGCAATGTAGTAGAGATCAGGTAGGAAGATATTGTGAAGCCTCATAGAACACGCAGTCACTCAGTGAAGATAAAAGATAGTGCAAACATACAATGACTTCACGAGGAGTAACAGTAAGTAAAGGGAAGGGAAAGATGAAACCAGTGACTCGTTGAAGACAATGATTTGTTGGACCAGTTCCAGTTGTTGTGACAACTGTACGTCTGGTTAGGGCGGCTAGGTATTTAAACCTTAGGACACACAGTCCTGGACACCCAGTCCTGAACACGCAGCTCAGGACACCCAGTCCTCACCGTATTCCCCTTGAGCTAAGGTCACACAGACCTCGCCCAATCACTCTGGTTAGTCTTCAAGGTAGACTCCCAAACCTTCACAGACTTCGTTCACCGGCAATCCACAATGTCTCTTGGATGCTTAGAACGCGACGCCTAACCGGCTGGAGGATGCACAGTCCTCAAGTGTAATAAGTCTTCAGATCACACAGACAAGAAGACTTAAGTGATGCCTAATTCTCTTTGGCTCTGGGTGGTTAGGGATTTATCCTCGCAAGGAATTCTCTCTCTAAGGCTTCGAGGTGGGTTGCTCTCAAACGACAAAAGCCATACTCTGAATCTGAGCAGCCAACCATTTATGGTTGTAGGGGGTGGGCTATTTATAGCCACTAGGCAACCCGACCTGATTTGTCCAAAATGACCCTGGGTCACTAAGGAACTAACACATGTTCCAACGGTCAGATTTCAAACTCACATGGCAACTCTACTTGGGCTACAAGCAAAGCTGACTTGTCCGACTCTGGACAAGATTCGCTCTCAAATCTTCACTCGAAGACATAGGTTTTGTTTAAGCATCACTTCAGTCATTCTGACTGGTTCTCTTGGACCCCACTTAGCAGTACGGTGGTTCCTATGACTCAACACAGAAGAAAAATAACTACGAAAGATCTAAGTCTTCGAGCTCCATAGGATTCATGCGGTGTCTTCTCTTGTCATAGTCTTCAATGTGAATATCTTCGAATACCACCTTTGACTTCAATGTCTTCATACATTTTTAGGGGTCATCTCTGGTAGGAAAACCGAATCAATGAGGGACTTCTACTTGTGTTATCCTGAAATTCTCACAAACACATTAGTCCCTCAACTAGGTTTGTCGTCAATACTCCAAAACCAACTAAGGGTGGCACTAGATGCACTTACAATCTCCCCCTTTATGGTGATTGATGACAAACTAGTTGAAGTTTTCAACGGGGAATATAATATATGAAATTGTAAAGGATAAGTAATTGTCTTCATAAGTTGCAAGGGCTCCCCCTGAAGATGTGCATATAAGTAATTTGCTTTTGGAATGCAAATGCACATGGCAGGTTGTGCTTGTGGAGATCCACTTCAACTTATGATGAAAATCCACTATGCATGTGAAAGTATGTGAAGATAATGACATGCATAATGGAAAATGGACGTCCGCAAAATGATCTAAGTGCGGAATTTATCGTCGCACATGCGGAATTTATCATCGCAACACAAGGTGGCAAATAAGTAGCAGACGACCATCGAGTTTAAGTGTTACAACTCAAAGAACCAAATGTATCAAAATGAGAGTTGTAAGCACGAAGCAAAATATAAAGCACTCGCCCATATGGACCCGCTTGAAGACTATCAAACTCATATGCTTCTCCCCCTTTTGTCAGTAAGGACCAAAATGGTTCGAAGACATAGAGCATCTACTCGTTCCCATGAAGAGTAGGTGAAGCAGCAGGGTCGTCAGTGGTGTTCGGCGGTGCAGAAGAAGGAGGTGGCAATGAAGTAGCATCGTCTTCATCCTCGATCACTCTGGCATTCACAGTTGCAGCAGAGGAAGAGAACTCAGAGTCTTCAAGGGATGGAGTTCGTCGCAGCACTGCCCTTCGAGGAGGTGTGGAGTCAAACTTGAATCGCTCAGAGAAGCCATCCTCTTGAAGATCATTTTCAGAACACAGCAGCATCAGCCCTTTCCATGTGCGTCGAGAGGTTTCATGAGCAACAAAGGCATTCTTGGTGGCAAGATTGTGAATGCGATTAACATCCACCAAGAGGCTTTGCATTTGACGCTTCAGCCAGTCATGATGCCTATCCTGTTTCTGATGAAGAGCCACCAGAAGCTCTCGGTCATTGAGAACACGAGTGCGCTTCTTGGGTCGTTGGGCAATGGTGCTATCAGTGGCTTCAGTGAGAGCAGGATGCGGTGCACGTGTAGTGCCAGCCAAAGGATACACACGAGTTACGGCTTCAACGCCTTCAACGTTCTGTGAAAAACTTTGATGCTCTGCATTCTGAAGACTTTGAGGTTCCTTGGCAGGCTCAGGATAGATGGCTTCAATAGACATATCCACATCAGGCAAAAAGATCCGATGATTGCGGGCAGAGGGCTGATATGAGATAGCGGAGTGAAGTTTGATCAGCCGCATCACCCAAGGGGCGTAGAACTTCAAACCAAACAGATTAGAGCCAGATGCAGCAAGTTGGCGAATGAAGAAATCCTGTGTATTGAAGCATTTTCCATGAAGAATATAGAAGACCAAAGTCTTCATTGCACCTTCCAGCTTGGCATGGGGAGAATGTCCTTTGATTGGCCAGAGAGTTCGCCTTATGATGTGATAAATGGTCCTTGGCAGATACTCAAGGTCTTCAACGAAGAACTCCATGGGATAAGCAGCATCTTGGGGAAATGGCTTCATCATACTGAGCATCTGACTCATATTAGGTTCAGTCTTCTGAAAGATGCTCTCAACAGCTTCACTATGAAGCTGACAACCATGCTCGTAGAGATCGCCAGGAGTGGGCAAACTAGTGAGCTCAATGATGTCAAAGGCTTTGGCTTCATGGTGAACATTTCCTGTCATCCACTCCAGGACCCAAGTCTTCAGATCTCTGTTATACCCGCAGATGTGAAGTGTGGCATAGAATTGGAGCAGCAACTCTTCATTCCAATGCTCTTGGTCAGTGACGAACGGCAGCAGTCCAACCTCTTTGAAGCAATCCAGAGCTTCTTCTAGACAGGGCAGACCAGCTATTGCTTCAATGTCAAGGCACTTGTGTGGGAAGATGCGACCTTGGTTGTAAAGAATGCATGAGTAATAGCTTCACTGCGGATAGCTCCAGAACCGATCAGATAATATTCTTTCCCTTGAGTAGGGGTTCCTGGAGCTGTTGAAGAATGTGTTGTCTGCTCTGAAGCCATTGATATTGAAGGAGCCAGGGGCTGATGTAGGACCTGGGAACCTGGGCAATCTTGGGATTGGCTTCTGTACCTGAGGCCTGTGCTCAACATGATAGTCGAGCTGGGGACCGGCAGCAGACGCAGGAACAGAAGCAGTGGGATCAGTGGCTTCGCTGACTTCTGGTGCTTTTGTTGGTGAGGGCTCCACATTAGCTTCAGCCATGACAGCGTCAGTGGCTTCAGTGGTGTTGGTGGTGGCAGCCTCAAGATATTCAACCTCCACTTGACGAGCAGGAGGGTCGGTCACGATCGCGTTCTCCTCGAGAACCGCTTCTTGGTGGGACAGGGGAGTGGCAACTTGTGGGACTTCTTCTTCAGCGGCTGATGCAGCCAGATTGTCTTCAACAGTTTTATCTTCAGTCGCAGAGACTTGAGGCCTTGGACCTTTGCGAAGCCTGCGCAACGCGGGTGACGCTTGTGGAGTTGGGGTTGGCTGGGCCTTAGAGTCTTCTTCCTCTTGTGGGCGATCTGCCCATGAAGCATCCTGTGCAATTGGCATCAGTGGACGACCAATGCTGATGAGTTCGCTGTGCGTTAGCACAGGCGATGATACCTGTTGGTGCTCTAGCTGAGGAAGGGCTGCATCATCTTCAACATGGTCATGGTGACCAATGTCTTCAGCAGCGATGGGATCAGCTGTGGAAAGTCTTTAGCTTCATGAGCCTCTGTGAAAGCAGGCTCATGGACAGTCAGTTGACGTTCTTGTGGATCAGCGTCGAGGTGAACCATGGAAATGGGTTCAACTATCAAGGGCTCTGTGGGAGCAGCCCGTTCCTTCTTGGTCTTTCTTTTCTTCTTGGTGGGGGTAGTAGCAGAGGCTTCAGGATGTTTTCTCTTCCTTGCTTCAGCCTTAGCAGCCCTGGTCTTCTTCAGTTCTGAAGCGGTTGACCTGGCCTTTGGCTTCGGGCCAGTCATGCTAGTTGGGAAGACAAGGGGATCTGCTTCCTGCCTTGGTGCTTCAGGTTCAGCCATAGCGGGCTTCTTCTTCTTCTTGGTAGCCATCCCGGGGTCGATGCCAGGACTCCCAAGGGCCTTGCGCTTCTCAGCCTCATTGTAGGCTTGCACACACCTATCAGCCAGGACCTTCATGCGCTCACGAGAACCCTGAGCTTCTGCACGTTTCTTTAGAAAGGCTTCCTTGAGCTCGTGCAGCATAATCTTGAAGTTCTTCACGTCTTGCACGCTAAGCTTGGCCATATGCTTTTTGAACTGAGATTTCTCAAAGTCAATCTTCTACTTCAGTTCAACAATGCGCTGGGCGATGGCTAACTCTGAAGCAATGGCGCCATGGAAGGCGACACTGAGGCCAATGGGTAGTTGGAGATCTTCGAAGCTGATGTTTGGCGTGTCAAACCACTCATCAATGAAGTTGTGGATGATTGTTACATCGAAGAGCGACAGATCATTCAAGATTTCTTCTTCTTCTTTGCTCTTGATGAGTTGCTCAAGAGCGTCATCTGCAAGATCTTCATCACTTAATAGATCAATGGCATCATTGCACAGAATGGCAGCAGTAGTTAGCTCTTGACCGGTGTGTGGCAGAGGCATCTTGACCTTCTGGGGCTTGGAGATGCGTGACAAATCTTCAGACTGCACACTGTCTTCAGGAGGTGCAGTTGCCAGTGGCTTCGCCCGTGAGGTTTTTGGTGAAGGGGCAGGCTTTGAAGCTTTAGGCTTCTTCAACTTCTTTGGCTTCGGCGCTGCAGGCGCTTCATCTGATTCAGCGTCAGCTGCAGGCTCATTCACGGCTATCCCTTGAACCAAGATATGGGTGATGAGACCTTCAAGGTTGTAGAAAGGACCGACGACATTGGGTTCTGCATCCCGTGTGCCATCAGCCCTTGGAGCAGAAGGACCAGGGTTGAAGTCTAGTCCCAATGTCTTCTTGTTCGGCTTCGCTGAGTTTTGGGCAAACTGAAAGTTGCGCTTGAATAGAATGTCGTCACGACACCATAGCAGTGACGATGGGTCAGCATCCGCAGGCTATGGTCCACGGACCATGCAGGGATAGAAGCCTTGTTCAATGGCTTCATCTCTGGTCCTGGGTTGATGATTTTTGTAGAGGATGTCTCCCCATGGTCGCTTAATGGCATTCTTTTCAGCATATTCCTTTGTCACAAATCTGTACTTGAACCACTGTTCTGCCCAATAGCGTCGAATCCATTGGATTCGTGTTTTGCGCTGATTGTAATCCTCTTCAGGATCTGTCTTGTACAGTTCTGAGAGGTCATCTGGCAGATCTCTTGATGTTTCTCCATGACGCTTTCTGCCACCCTTCCTTGCTGATTTCTCTGAAGCCATGAACTTTAAACTGAAAGGCTTCAATATGTTCAAAGGCTTCAAGGGCTTTCGCTTGCTGGACAGACAGGAACTGGCTTCGGGAGAATTTATATGATGCTGTAAGAATTCTGCAAATGAATGCAGACTATGAGAACCTAGGGATTCTCCCACGGACATGTACCTGTGACAGCATTAAGGTGCGAGGGAAGGGGAAGAGGTCATATGCATTCTCAGAAGATTTTGAATAGAAATCAGTTTAGAAGACATTGACCTCATCGTGCGAAGACATTCACTCATAGATAAGGAGTTGGTTCTAGATTTATACGAATCCAGAGATCAGTACAAGTGAGGAATCTAACTACTTTGTGAAGCATAAGTGAATATACTAGGCATATTATGAGATGTAGTATGAGAGAGATCCAACTTGTGTGAATAGAAACTGCTTGTGGTAGAAAGTGACAAAACCATAGGATCAACGGGGTCGTAAAAAAGGAAGTTTTATTTACCACACTAAGAACTGCTAGACGGAGTGGAAGAGGAGGCCGAGCAGTTTGATCTTCCGTGCCCTAACTTGGCGACGGAGGACACCTATGGCGACGGCGGAGAGGATGATGTCCGCGGTCGGCGTGAAGACGGCGTCGGAGAGGTTGCGGCAGCGAAGCGCTTCGTCGCCGGCGTCGTCGAGGGCTAGCGGTGGCGCTAGGGTTCGTGCGAGAGTGGAAGAAGAGATAATGACCACTTTGAAGTGTGTATTTATAGGTACAGGGGTGGCACTACGTTATTACACAGGTACCCCTGGCGATTCACATCTGAGGAACACGTGGCCATCATGCAGAATTTTTGGGGTTTGTTCCACGTCCCACGCACGCCTGGATTGTCGGGTGGTCGTTCCTACTTCTCCGGGTTTCATGTGGAGGAATGAGCATTGAAAACGGACTTAAGGTTTGTCTTTGTATCTTCTGCTGACAAGGAAGCAGAGAAGACATTCGACAGTTTCAATAGAATGCATATGATTTGGAGAGATAGAGTTTGAGATAGAAAGCACAGAGAGGTTAGGGTCCGATCACATTCACTTAGTTCAAAAGATTCAACAAGAAGACATAGCTATAAGTGAATGATGTAGAGGACAGAACACTAGTATATATGTATATAATCAACATAGTGAAGATAATCATGAAAACATGTTGAGATTGAAGCCAAACCAAATGTGAAGACATAGCAAGGTAACGCCATGAGTGAAACACTTCAAATAGAACATTTGGTGGTGGCATTACCCACCGTATAGGAAGTATTAGACCCAGACACGGCGCACAATTATCGTGGTGCTCCGAAGTCAAATTCCACATTAATGTATTCACACTTAGAATGTATGTCTTCATTGATTGAAGATATACTTTACTTCATGTGTTGCACATCTAAGTCATCAATATGCATAAGGGTTAGGATGTGTGCCTGATCACAGGACATTTGAGGATTCTAGGATATTTAGCTCACACCGTAAATTGCAAAATCTCTTCTCATCCAAGGGCTTGGTGAAGATATCTGCCAATTGCTCTTTAGTGTTGACGTGTAGGATATCAATATCTTCCTTCACAACATGATCTCTGAGAAAGTGATGACGAATTTCAACGTGCTTTGTCTTCGAGTGCTGAACTGGGTTGTTGGCAATCTTGATGGCGCTTTCGTTGTCGCAGTAGAGTGGCACTTGCTTCAGATGAATGCCATAGTCCTTGAGTGTTTGCTTCATCCATAGAAGCTGAGCGCAGCAAGATCCAGAAGCAATGTATTCAGATTCAGCAGTGGAGAGAGATACATAGTTCTGCTTCTTTGAAGACCAACATACAAGTGATCGTCCCAAAAAATGACATGTGCCTGATGTAGACTTGCGATCCATTTTGTCACCAGCATAATCAGCATCCGAGAATCCAACCAGATCAAACTCTGAGCCCTTTGGATACCATAATCCTAGAGTTGGGGTGTGAGCCAAATATCGAAGAATTCGCTTCACAGCTAAGTGATGCGACTCCTTTGGTGCCGCTTGAAATCGAGCACACATGCAAACACTAAGCATAATATCTGGCCTAGATGCACATAGATAAAGCAAAGAACCAATCAGGGAGCGATATACCTTTTGATCGAACTATTTACCATTGTCGTCAGGACCTAGATGATGCTTGGCTGGCATTGGCGTCGTGAAGCCTTTGCAGTCTTGCATACCGAACTTCTTCAGGCAATCTTTGAGATACTTCTCTAGAGATATGAAGATGCCATTGCGTTGCTATCGTATTTGAAGACCGAGAAAGAACTTCAGCTCTCCCATCATAGACATTTGATATTGCTCTTCCATCATATATCGAAACTCTTCACTGTACTTCTGATTGGTGCAGCCGAAGATAATGTCATCCACATATATTTGACACACAAACAGTTCACCATCATATGTCTTCGTGAAGAGAGTGGGGTCGAGGGAACCAGGTATGAAGCCTTTGCTCTTCAGGAAGTATTTGAGTGTGTCATACCAGGCCCGAGGGGCTTGTTTGAGGCCATACAGTGCCTTGTTGAGCTTGTATACCATGTAAGGATGTTTTGGATCTTCAAAGCTAGGTGGTTGTGCAACATACACTTCTTCTTCAATCTTGCCATTGAGAAAGGTGCTCTTCACATCCATTTCATAAAGAAGTATGTTGTGATGATTTGCATAGGCCAGCAGTATGCGTATGGCTTCAAGTCTAGCCACAGGAGCAAATGTTTCATCGAAGTCAATGCCTTCCACTTGAGTATATCCTTGAGCAACGAGACGAGCTTTGTTTCTGACAACTTGACCATGCTCATCTTGTTTGTTGCGGTATATCCATTTTGTGCCTATTATGTTGTGCTTCCGAGGATCGCGACGCTTAACTAGTTCCCATACATTATTCAGCTCAAATTGTTGAAGCTCTTCTTGCATAGCTTGAATCCATTCAGGTTCCATGAAGGCTTCTTCAACTTTCTTGGGTTCTGTTATTGAGACGAATGCGAAGTGCCCACAGAAATTTGCTAGCTGAGTTGCCCTTGAACGAGTGAGTGGACCGGGTGCATTGATGCTATCAATTATTTTTTCAATCTGCACTTCATTGGCAACACGAGGATGTATAGGGCGAAGATTTTGCTCTTGCTGATCATTATCGTTGTTAGAGGGAATGTCTTCAGGCTAAGCATTGTCTTCAGGTTGATCAGGTGCTGAGATGATAAGTTCTTCTTCAGGATGAGCTTCAGAAGGTATAATTTCTCCAGTTCCCATTAGCTTGATTGATTCACTGGATGTAACTTCATCTAGCACATTTGGTAGGTGCTCTCTTTGTGAACCATTGGTCTCATCGAACCACACATCCCAAGTTTCAACCACTTTATAATGAAAGAGATTGAAGACTCTGTAGGAGTGCGAATCCTTTCCATATCCAAGCATAAAACCCTCATGTGCTTTTGGTGCAAATTTTGAGGTGTGATGTGGGTCCTTGATCCAGCACCTGGCGCCAAATACTCTGAAGTAACTGACATTTGGCTTCTTGCCAGTAAGGAGCTCATAAGATGTCTTGTTCAGAAGCTTGTGAAGATAAACACGATTGATTGTATGGAATGCAGTATCAATGGCTTCAGGCCAGAATTTTCTTGGAGTCTTGTATTCATCTAGCATCGTTCTGGCCATCTCAATGAGTGTTCTGTTCTTGCGTTCGACGACGCCATTCTGCTGTGGCGTGTACGGGGCTGAGAATTCATGTGTGATGCCCAAGGTATCAAGATATGTATCAAGGCCAGTGTTCTTGAATTCAGTGCCATTGTCACTTTTGATGTGCTTTATCTTGGCGCCATAGTTGTTCATTGCTCGATTGGCGAAGCGTCTGAAGACATCCTGCACTTCAGTCTTGTAAAGGATTATGTGCACCCAAGTATATCTAGAATAATCATCAACAATGACAAAGCCATAGAGACAAGCAGTAGTAGTAAGAGTTGAGTAATGAGTGGGACCGAAAAGATCCATGTGAAGCAGTTCGAAGGGTCGAGTAGTAGTCATGATTGTCTTCGAAGGATGTTTGGCCCTGGTCATCTTTCCTGCTTCACAGGCACCGCATAAGTGATCTTTCTTGAACTTGACGCCCTCGATGCCTATGACATGCTTCTTCTTTGCAAGGGTGTGGAGGTTCCTCATGCCAGCATGCCCAAGCCTCCGATGCCAGAGCCAGCATTCTGAAGCTTTTGCTAGAAGACATACGGCAAGCTGTGGTCCTGCTGAGAAGTCTACCACGTACAAATCATCTTTTCGATACCCTTCAAATACTAGAGACTTGTCAGATTCCATTAGAACAAGGCAACGATATTTTCCAAATATTACGATCATGTTTAAATCGCAAAGCATTGAGACAGACATTAAGTTGAAGTTAAGGGATTCAACAAGCATGACTTTATCCATTTGTTGATCCCTTGAGATTGCAACTCTACCTAGACCCAATACCTTACTTTTACCAGTGTCAGCAAATGTGATGCGGCTCTTGTCGGATGGACGTAAGGTTGAGTCCATAAGAAGGCTTCTTTTGCCAGTCATGTGATTTGTACACCCACTATCAATAATCCATTCTGTAGACGCTGGTGTCGTACCCTACAGTGCATTTAGGGGGATAGGCTTCACGAAGAGAATTGTGAAGCAAAAACTTTTGACGAACCAGTGGGTTATGAAAGCTTAGATCCAGGTTAGGACTGATAGGGAGAGTAGCAAGCGATTCAGGAACGAAGTACATAGTAAGACCATTCGGGCATTTGATCTTGCACCCTACAAGATGTTTAAGGTCCCCAACAATAGCATCAGAAGATTTTGGTTTTCTACTGGAGACCTTTCCCTGCAGAAGAGAGTTAAGCCTTCTTAACCACCCACATCTTCAAGGGTGTCTTAGAAGTGATAAGTCTAAGTGCAGCATCTGAAAACTTTGGCTTTGGAGCCCTAGCAAAAAGTCTTGCAGGCGGACAATAATACTCATAAGAATAAGCAGAATAGTTTTTGGTCTTATGAACATGGCAGTTCGATGAACCGTGCTCATATTCATAGGCCTGAGTATGGTTTCCCTGCAAAACATTTGCGTTAGTGCGACTCAGGTGAGTCCTCTGTCTGTATGAAGCCTTTGGGCCGTATGAAGCTTGGGGTCTGGGGTTTGTCTTCTTCATCTGTGGTGTCATGATGACATTCACAGGAAGATTTTCCAAACACCTTTTGGGCACCCAGATCTTCTTCATAGGCGGTCCATTCCTACAGTTAGTACCAATGTACCTGGCAAACACTTCACCATTCTAATTCTTAAACAGTTTATAGTTTGCATCAAAGGATTCATCGATGACAATGGGGTTAGCACAAGTGAAGCCAAATAGATTGGATGGATCAGCTGAAGGTTCCTTTGCAGCAAACCATGTGGTTTTGGGATACTGCTCGGGTTTCCAGTAAGAGCCATCAGCATTCATTTTCCTTATGAACCTGACACCCTCTTTCCTCGGGTTTCGGTTCAGAATCTGCCTTTTGAGGACATGACATAGTGTCTGATGTCCTTTAAGACTTTTGTACATCCCTGTTTCAAGCAATGTCTTCAACCTAGCATTCTCATCAGCAATAGCAATGGTATCCTCAGCAGAGGGGTTAGTTACCACATCAACAGTTGAAGATATTGCAATAGTAGCAGCAGTAGAACATTCAGCAACAGAAGTAGCATTATCACGCTCAATGCATTTAAGACATGGTGGTTCAAATCCTTCCTGAGCGGAACTGATCTGTTTGGCGCGAAGTGGCTCATTTTCCTTTTGAAGATCTTCATGAGCTGCTCTCAATTTCTCAAGATCTTGCTTCCTTTGAAGATAATCATAGGAAAGCTTTTCATAAGTTGTTGAGAACGTTTCATGATGACTTTCAAGTTCCTCATACTTAACGTGAAGATTTTTTATGTCTTCAATTAAGGACTCAGATCGAGTCATTTCAGCGCCCAACAGATCATCGCTTTTGTCTAACAGTTTTTGAATATGTTCCATGGCTTTCTGTTGTTCAGTTGCAATTTTAGCAAGTGTTTTGTAGCTGGGTCTTGAATCACAATCAGAGTCATCGTCACTAGATGTTTGATAGTGAGTAGTGCGTGTGTTTACCTTGGCACCGCGTGCCATGAAGCAGTAGGTAGGAGCAGAGTAGTCCTTGTTGTTTGCATCGGTGTCGGTGGTGAAGTCATTGTCTTCAGTATTGAAGATGGGCTAGGCAACGTATGCTGTAGCCAGACTTGCAACGCCAGAATCGGACTCCTCCTCAGACTCCACCTCCGCCTCCTCAGAAGTGGACTCCTCCTCTGAATCCATTTCCTTGCCAACAAACGCACGTGCCTTGCCAGATGAGCTCTTCTCGTGTGATGAAGACTTTAAGGTAGACTTTGAGTATTTCTTCTTCTTCTTCTCGTTAGAGTCATATTCCTTGCTCTTCTTCTTCTTTCTGTTCTCATTGTCCCACTGCGGACACTCAGAGATGAAGTGGACAGTTTTCTTGCACCTGTGGCATGTTTTCTTCTTGTAGTCATGAGCAGAAGCTTCATCATTCCTTGAGCTTGATCGTGAAGACTTTCTTTTTGGTGAATTTTTGGAACTTCTTCACAAGCATAGCAAGTTCCTTTCCAATGTCTTCAGGATCATCAGAACTGCTGTCAGATTCTTCTTCAGATGAGGAGACAGCTTTTGCCTTCAAGGCATGAGTTCGCCCATAGTTTGGACCGTAGATATCTCTTTTCTCAGAAAGCTGAAACTCATGTGTGTTGAGCCTCTCAAGTATGTCGGACGGATCGAGTGTCTTGAAATTAGGTCGTTCTTGAATCATCAGGGCTAGGGTGTCAAACGAACTATCAAGTGATCTCAGTAGTGTCTTGACGACTTCATGCTTGGTGATCTCAGTAGCGTCGAGGGCTTGAAGCTCATTTGTGATGTCAGTGAGTCGGTCAAATGTGAGCTGGACATTCTCATTGTCATTTCGCTTGAAGCGGTTGAAGAGGTTGCGAAGGACACTGATTCTCTGATCTCTCTGGGTTGAGACGCCTTCATTGACCTTGGAGAGCCAGTCCCAGACCAGCTTAAATGTTTCCAAAGCACTCACACGGCCATACTGTCCTTTGGTCACATGACCACAGATGATATTCTTGGCAGTAGAGTCCAGTTGAACGAACTTCTTGACATCAGCAGCAGTGACACCTTCTCCAGCCTTGGGAACTCCGTTCTTGACGACATACCATAGGTCGACGTCAATTGCTTCAAGATGCATGCGCATCTTATTCTTCCAGTAGGGATATTCAGTTCCATCGAAGAGGGGCACGAAGTGGAGACTTTAATTATCCCTGGAGTCGACATAGCTAAAACTCCAGGTGGTTAAACCGAATCACACAGAACAAGGGAGCACCTCGCTCTGATACCAATTGAAAGTGCGTTATATCGACTAGAGGGGTTGAATAGGCGATTTTTATGAAAGTCTTCAAAACGTGAAAGTTTGGAAGACGAACGATAGAAATAAACCTATTACCATGCAGCGGAAGGTAGACTACACTAGGAAAACCATAGTCAAGTATTCAATGAAGTGAGAGCACAATGACTAATAGCAGCAATGTAGTAGAGGTCAGGTAGGAAGATATTGTGAAGCCACACAGAACACGCAGTCACTCAGTGAAGACAAAAGATAGTGCAAACATACAATGACTTCATGAGGAGTAACAGTAAGTAAAGGGAAGGGAAAGATGAAACTAGTGACTCGTTGAAGACAATGATTTGTTGGACCAGTTCCAGATGCTGTGACAACTGTACGTCTGGTTAGGGCGGCTAGGTATTTAAACCTTAGGACACACAGTCCCGGACACCCAGTCCTGAACACGCAGCTTAGGACACCCAGTCCTCACCGTATTCCCCTTGAGCTAAGGTCACACAGACCTCTCCCAATCACTCTGGTAAGTCTTCAAGGTAGACTCCCAAACCTTCACAGACTTTGTTCACCGGCAATCCACAATGTCTCTTGGATGCTCAGAACGCGACGCCTAACCGGCTGGAGGATGCACAGTCCTCAAGTGTAATAAGTCTTCAGATCACACAGACAAGAAGACTTAAGTGATGCCTAATTCTCTTTGGCTCTGGGTGGTTAGGGCTTTATCCTCGCAAGGAATTCTCTCTCTAAGGCTTCGAGGTGGGTTGCTCTCAAATGACAAAAGCCGTACTCTGAATCTAAGCAGCCAACCGTTTATGGTTGTAGGGGGTGGGATATTTATAGCCACTAGGCAACCCGACCTGATTTGTCTGAAATGACCCTGGGTCACTAAGGAACTGACACGTGTTCCAATGGTCAGATTTCAAACTCACACGGCAACTTTACTTGGGCTACAAGCAAAGCTGACTTGTCCGACTCTGGACAAGATTCGCTCTCAAAGTCTTCACTCGAAGACATAGGTTTTGTTTAAGCATCACATCAGTCATTCTGACTGGTTCTCTTGGACCCCACTTAGCAGTACGGTGGTTCCTACGACTCAACAGAGAAGAAAAAGAACTACGAAAGATCTAAGTCTTCGAGCTCCATAGGCTTCATGCGGTGTCTTCTCTTGTCATAGTCTTCAATGTGAATATCTTCGAATACCACCTTTGACTTCAATGTCTTCATACATTTTTAGGGGTCATCTCTGGTAGGAAAACCGAATCAATGAGGGACTTCTACCTGTGTTATCCTCCAATTCTCACAAACACATTAGTCCCTCAACTAGGTTTGTCGTCAATACTCCAAAACCAACTAGGGGTGGCACTAGATGCACTTACAAGCAGCAACAACAACAACACATCCCTGTTTGGATACTCAACTTAGCTAGGGGTTAGAGTTAGTTTCTAGATCATTACTAACCCCGAACTAACTCCATCCAGAGAGTTGTTTGGATGGCAGGGTTAGATTGACAATAAATGCACTAGGAGAACTAGCTCCAATTAGCACCTCTTGGGTTGGATAGTTTTTTTGGGTGGGTTTTAGATGCAACTAGCTCAAACTATCCCTCATGTTTATATATACTTTAGGGCTATTTGATCCCGAACTAGCTCAAACTAACTGTAACCCATGGATACAACAGCAGTTAATCAGCCAATAATTTGTAAGAATGCACTAAACTCCTTCCGGCCCTTAATATAAGATGTTAATTCATCTAATATGTGAGTATATTGGATGTTATAAGATACTCCCTCTGTTCCTAAATATTTGTATTTTTAGAGATTTCAAATGGACTACCACATACAGAGGCATATAGACATATTATAAAAGAGTGTTGTACTACATCATTGTGCAATTGCTGTTTAGCTTCTAATATTAACTTGATGCTTTTAGGTACATATGTCATTGGTAAAGATCTGCGCTTCGACCCTTTCTGCGTATGGGGCAATGAGATATCGATGAACCAGCATCAAGTGAGGAAGCTGATAAAGATTGTTAGTAAAATGGGTCCAAAGATGGAAATTAAACTATTTGTTTAAACTTTATCCAAGACAACAGCGAACTGCAGGATGGTAAGTAAGAACTCTGCACCCTTCTTTTTACTGCCAATAATGAGTTATGTTAGATGACAATGTCTGAATCTTTTTCCTTTGTAGTGGTTGCCAAAGCAGTTTACTCAAGATTACCTCTCAAACTACATGATTGGTGGGCATGCAAAGGTTAAAGTATTTCTACTAGAACACAATGATTATCTACATGTTTTCATGAAGACCGTGAAGGATGGGCGGTCGGCCATCACAAGGGGTTGGACTAGAGTCGTGTGTGCCTTCTGCATGGAGGAGGGCACAATATGGGCATTCCGCTTCACCTTGTTCAGCAACCAGAATATATTTCGCCCCTTTCTTTACCGTCTTTAATAGTACAAGTATACAACTGTGGTTCATCATTCTTTATTTGGTTCTTATGTAATCTTGAACATATGTACTGAATTGAATAATGCATTGGATGGATATTAATAAAGCTGTAGCATACATTCAAATTCAAATCCAAATCCAGTACAATTTGGAAAAGCAACAATTAAATTAGGGTGAAATTATGCTCTTCAGGTTGTTACGGCACACACGGTTGGTAAAACACAAACGTTTGCGATATGCACCATAATCTGAGACGATTCACAGAGAGGAAACATGTGCAAGCATGCACACAGTTGCCGTTTGCAAACCGTCTGCGATGTCAGACAATATCACAAACGGTGCGGGCAAACTAAACATTTGTGTTAGTTGCCTTATCGTACATGATTCGCAACCATGAACAGTTTCTGAAGAAGTATGCATCGTAAATGTTGCACCACAGGATAGCGTGTGCGATAGTTGTTGTGTATGATGATGTTACGACGGTCCGACATTTTGTAATCCTGTCCGACACTCGTACGACGGTTAGCTAATCTTCTTAATGGTGAACCGTTTGTGAGGGGCTGCGCATCATACACGTTCTATAATAGTGAACCATTTGTGATGGGCCACGCATAGTAAACGTAGCACCACAGAATACCAACTACGATGGCAATGCGAGCAGAAACGAGTAGGAGTACTGTAGGGGCCCTATCCCTGACGGTTTATTGGTCATGTGGGAAGGACCCCCTATCGCCCACACTCACTTGGCGACAGTTCCAAATGCCGTCGCAGAAAGGGGTTAAAAACCATTTGTTTAGGACCGACGCGTACTAGTGTATAACAATTCTTTGCAGAATCAATTCATTCTTATCATTAGGAACGACAGTAATACCTCCCTTTTTAGGGACACAATGGACATGACTTACCCACTGACTATCAGCAACGGGATAAATTATACCTACCTGAAGGAGCTTTAGTATTTCCTTTCTTACCACTTCTTCCATCTTAGGATTTGACCGTCGTTTGTGATCAACAACTGGTTTAGCATCTATCTCCAATTTAATCTTGTGTTGACATAGAGTGGGACTAATGCCCTTAAGATCATCAAGAGTATATCCAATAGCAGCATGATGCTTCTTCAGAGTTTTCAATAATTTCTTTTCTTCATGCTCTGAAAGGTTAGCACTAATAATAACAGGATATATCTTCTTTTCATCAAGATAAGCATATTTCAGAGTATTGAGTAATTGTTTAAGCTCAAACACGGGATCACCCTTGGGTGGAGGAGGATCTCCAAGGATTTCAATAGTCAAATTGTGTTTCAAAATAGGCCCTTGATTAAATAATACTTCATCTATTTCCCTTCTTTCATTCATAAACATATCATTTTCATGGTCTAGCAAATATTGTTTTAAAGGATTAGCAGGAGGCACCGCAATAGAAGCAAGACCAATAATTTCATCCTTACTAGGCAATTCTTTATCATGGGGTTGTCTACGAAATTTAGAGAAATTAAAATCATGAGACATATACCCTAGACCAACAGTAACAATATCTTTCTCGCAATCTATCTTAGCATTAAAAGTGTTCAAGAAAGGCCTACCAAATATAATGGGACAAAAAATATTGTCGGATTACGGGTTCCGGCAAACCCTTGAGAGGTTCGAACTCTGGGGTGCACACGAAGAACACTCTCTTCTAAACTCGCTCGCTCAATGATCCCACGGCCTTATACTGGTTCGGTCCACCTTGCGCTGTAATACCCTACTCCAGTTTGTGGGTGGATTTCCTCGAGGGGCTGAGGATGAACTAGTATAGTGGATGAGCGACCTCAGGAGGTGAGGTGTTCTTGAGCTCGATGAGCTGGTGGGTGTGAGGGTGAACTGAATGATCCGTCCTCCTCCTCGCTAGATAGGTCGATCCCTTAAGACGGTGGTGGCTAGGTACTATTTATAGTTGCCCTGGTCCTCTTCCCAAATGTTTAGGTGGGAAGGGATCCTACAACGGCCAAATTCGAAGGGAGACAACTAGTACAAGTTATCCTGACAAAAGTAGTCTTCGCCTGCAAAAGGCTCTGGTGGTGACGCTGTCATGGGCTCCGCGATGACCTCTGTCCTGGCGGTCTTGGTCTTGTTGCACCGATATGGAAACCTTTGCCTAATGCCTCGGGACCCCGCGCCTGCGCTTGCCTCCTTAGCACCAAAGAGGAAACTGACATGCTGTGACTGCTGGCACCCGCCTGGCCTTGGTCGTCATGGCTCACATCACGCGAACCTCGTGAGGTGCCCCTTGCATAGATATCTCCGCTCCTCAGGAGCCAGCCTAGCGAGGCTGCCCCCAGGGAGGTCTTGGTGTCGTCCACCTCGCGAGGCTGGGCCCCTCGTGAGGGTCTTGAGTTGTCGCTGCTGAAGCTAGGCCGTACCGGGCCATGGATGGAGCAATGCTCGTGGGCTGCAGGCAGGCAAGCCTGGGCACCCCCGTTCCACTACAAAAAAAGACACATCCATGACATTTTGGGCCGAACTAATTTTTTCTGTCATACTTATGACACTTCTATGACAATAATTGTGACAAAACCCGGTATCATCATAGATGTGGTGGGCTCCTACTTCCATGACAAAAAATCATCACAGAAAATGGGCTTTTCATCTTGGGCGGGCTGGAGACGCAGCTGCGTGACATTCTTTGGGCCTTCCATGACGGAAAAAACCATGGTAGAAGCGAGGGCGAGGAAAATTTCGGGGAGTTCCCGGTTATGGTGGGTGGTCGGGGCCGAGCGATGATTGTTTCTCTCGTACACGTACGTGCGTGTGTGCGAGGCGTTGGGCTCTAACTGAACCCGAGCGAGGTGTTCGGCTCTAACTGAACCTGAGCGATTGCACTGTAGGCTATGTGTTACTCAACCCGAGTGATTCCTTCGCTACTGCTGCTAACTGAAGCCGATCGATGCTGCCTCTGGATAAACAGTGAGCGTTGCTGGGGGGGTTGAATGAAAAGTTCCCAGTGGGGGTGGATGAACAAGACCCTGTGGTGTTGCCTCTGGATGAACAGGACCCCGATCGATCGAGCCGGTTGGGGCTGGATGAACAGGACCACCCCGTGGAGGGCTGGATGAACAGTAGACGGTGGAGGGCTGGATGAATAGTAGCCCGTTGAGGGGTGGTTGAATAGGAGCCCGTGGAGAGGGCTGGTTGAACAGTAGCCGGTGGAGTAGCGCGCGGTGGAGGCTGGATGAACAGGAGCCCGTGGATGAACAGTCGCAGGTGGAGGCTGGAGGAGGTCGACGGTGGATGAACAGTAGCCCGTGGAGGCCGAAGGGGGTCGATGGTGGAGATGAACAGTATCCCGTGGAGTCCCGTTTTGCGGTACGCCACACCCCTCCCAATGAACAGGACCCCTGTTTCGACCATAGCACTCCAACACAAGTCACTTTCCTCTGTTTTGCGGTACGCCACACCCCTCCCCAAGAACAAGACCCCTGTTTCAACCGTAGCAGGTTTGTTTCCTCCATTTTGTGGTACGCCAGGCCCCTCCCGATGAACAGGATCCTGTTTCGACCGTGGCCGGTCGAACACAAGGCCGTTTCCTTTGTTCTGCGGTATGCCAGGCCTCGTTTCCATCGGCTGTTCCGTCCAAGCCCTCCCGATGAACACGACGACGCATTCCGTTTCGACCAGCCGGTTGGCTCCCCATGAACACAACGACGACGGTGTTTCTCCGTTCTGACCCAGCCATGTACACGAGCCCTGGGCGTACATATGCGTGAGTAGGCGTTCGAGACCCTGCCCGTATGTACATACGTGGCCGTATTTTCTTTCTTGCACACTAGCCGCTGTACGTACGTGTACATGCTACGTGCGCGCCTCTACATCGACTAGTATGTATGTACACGTTCGCGACCAGAATGACAACGCTACGTACGCTTCGACCAGGTGGGTCCCGACTGTCAGGCACTTCCTTGCATGCAAAGATGTAGCTAGTGGGTCCCAGCAGTGAGGGGGGTGAATCGTTTTTTCGTGAATACAGTTGCGCGTCGGGTGGGTCCCTGCTGTCAGGTGGAGGAATCATTATTTTCTGCGTAATAAGGAGGCACTTCCTTGCTTCCATGGACCCAGCTGTCAGCCTCTCCACGTACAGTCCACGTTCGATGGAAGTCGTTCCTTGACCACGTTGACCACTCTGCCGAGAGCACCAGGGTGGTGGATGACGGCGAGGCCTAGAAAGGGGACGACGCAGAGCCAGGGACGACGTGACAGTGGATCCCCACGCGTAGAGGAGTATGAGGGTTCACTGGTTGGCTGCGGTGTGAGGCTGCCGTCGCCACAGAATAACCAGGGGTGTGGGTGAGTAGAGGGATGGCCTGGCCAGCGGTGGGAGTAGTAGGGGTCGGTGAGGCCTCCGCGGCATCGCAGCCGGCCACGGGAGGCAGGAGCACGAGGAACGACCGGCGCTAGTTTGGGCGGCTGGAGCAAGAAGACCAGAGGTTAAAGAAGCACTACGGCCGTTGGATGGACATCATACGGTCACTGGAGCTAGAATCGTGCATATTGACTAAGTTCACAAAGCCCTCCGTCCCCGACAACTTAGTAGGCCCACAAGTCGTCCTCCCAATATACTAGGTCCCAGCTAGCAGGGGGAGTATTCATTTTTTCGTATGTAATAAGGAGGCACTTCCTCGCGTGTGAAGATATAGCTGGTGGGTCCGAGCTGTCAGCGGCAGTAACGTTTTTAGCGAAATACAGAGGCCCTTACGGTGGGTCCTAGATGTCAGGTAGAGGAATCATTATTTTGCGCGTAATAAGGAGGCATTTCCTTGCGTGCGGCCATGGACCCAGCTGTCAGCCTCTCCATGTACAGTCCACTTCAAATGCATGTCGATCATTGACCACATTGACCAGGCCGCGCCGAGAGCACCAAGGCGGTGGACGACGGCGAGGCCTAGGAAGGGAACGATATGGAGCCAGGGAATACTCGGCAGTTGTTTCCCATGCGGAGGGGAGTACAACTGTATGAGGGTTACTGGTTCGTCTGCCGTCGCTGGAGAATAATAGGAGGTGTGGGTGAGCAGAGGGATGGCTAGGCCAGCGATGGGTGTACGGTGGGGCGGTGAGGCCTGCGCGGCAGCACAGCCGGCCACGGGGAGGAGGGAGCAGGCATTCCCGTCGGCGCTTGTTTGAGCGGCTGGAGCAGGAAGAGCAGAGATTGAAGAAGCAGGACGACCGTTGGATGGACATCCAACAGTCACTCCTTGTGCGGCAACCTTTTTTTGGAAAGCCTCAACTCTGTGGAAAACAGCATACAACCCATCTGCCATTATTTCTAATAGTTTACAGCCCATTTGCTATTTCTTAAGGTTCTTTTTGGAGCCCATATTCTTTTTGTTAGCATTACAGCCCATATTGTGTCCACGGTTAAAAAATTATATGAAATTTTGCATATTTCGGTGCGGTCCGAACTGTTTTTAATCCCGAAATTTCGAGTCACATTCAAACTGATTTTAAAAGTAAATGTATATCAATATAAAATCCAACAAATTGTCCACGCATAAAAATCAATGCAATTTAAAATTTCAAGATGAAATAAATAAATTTGAAACTAATTGCCGGTTTGATGTGTTTTAAAAATGTACAACCCATTTCTCATTACTGATAGGCCATTTTCTCGGCCAGGCGAATGAAGCTCTCCTCGTCTTGAAAGATTTGCAGCCCAACAGGCCTGACAAAGCGACTTACTTGGCAAATCACAAAAAAATTGGGCTGTGGCCATGGACCCAGCTGCGGCCGTGGACCTAGCTGTCAGCCTCTCCATGTACAGTACTCTTTCGATGGAAGTCGGTCATTGACCACATTGACCACGCCACGCCGAGAGCACCAAGGCGGTGGACGACGGCGAGGCCTAGGAAGGGGACGACGGTGCAGTGGATGCCCACGCGGAGAGGAGTATGAGGGTTCACTGGTTCGGCTGCAGTGTGAGGCTGCCATCGCCGCAAAACAATAGGGGGTGTGGGTGAGTAGAGGGAAGGCCTGGCCAGCGGTGGGAGTAGTAGGGGTGGTGAGGCCTCCACGGCATCGCAGCTGGCCACGGGAGGCAGGAGCACGAGGCACGACCGACACTGGTTTGGGCGGCTGGGGCAAGAAGACTAGAGGTTGAAGAAGCACTACGGCCGTTGGATGAACATCGTACGGTAACTAGAGATAGAATCGTTCATATTGACTAAGTTGACAAAGCCCTCCGTCCCCGTCAACTTGGTAGGCCCACAAGTCACCCTCCCACTATGATGGGTTCCAGCTGGCAGGGGGAGTATTCATTTTTTTGCGTAATAAGGAGGCACTTCCTTGCGTGCGAAGATAGCTGGTTGGTCCGACCTGTCAGCGGGGGGCACGTTTTTTCGTGAAATACAGAGGCCCTTCCGGTGGGTCCCAGTTGTTAGCTGGAGGAATCAAAGACTTGAGAAGGCGTACAGAACAAGCTAGTGTACTAGTAAAGAGACGTTGCTGAGTTTTAGAAAAAAGAGAGACGTGCTCCTGTAGCTGGTTCGAATCCAAACCTAGACTATGACTATATATGGTGCTATGCTACTCTGCAAGTAATGAAACTGACATATCCAACATTTGCTTCTCCTCTTCTCTACTTACTCTGCATAGCATCAGAAGCTTTGGCCGCAACAACCATGTCCGCTGGCTGCTCGTCCACCTGCTCTTCAGCAGGCAACAACCAGATATGCGCCAAGTCACCACCCATACCATCGCCTGTGGGTCTCATCACACCCACGCCGGCACGCGCACCGCAGCCGGTTGCTCATCGCAACCCGCTGCCGTTGGTGTGGTGCCACTGCTGCAAATCACGCAGAGTCATCCATCGCGTCTCAACCATAATCCTCAACCCTGGCCGAGTCTTCTACAAATGCCCGAATCATGGGGTAATAATATGTTTAAGTGTTGTTCTGCTGCTTTCAATTGCTAAATTTTTTAATAGTATGGTTGATGATCTTCCAATTTGATTCGTGCAGAAAAGGGAAGATTCATGTGATTTGTATTTCTGGGAAGTTGCTGATGTGGGGGAGTGCAACTACGCTTATTATTTGGTTAGCCGAGGAATCCCAATACCAGCCGGTTGGGGTGTTGGACAAGTAACTGAAGGAACGACAGAAGAGGAAGATGCAGAGCAGAAGGTTAAAGATGTAGTTCCTCTGATCATGGTTAAAGATGAAAGAGCTTGTGAAGATAATGGGCAAAATCGATGTGCTCTGTATATAGGATGATTGTCTCTTTATTTGTAGTGTATGTAGCACTTTTGATGTATTCAGTGGCTATGACATGAGCACTTTGCTGAAACTAGTAATGAATGAAACCTGTGTCACAGGCTGGGCGTAGTGTTGTGAGCATCTAATGATTTCTATTAATGGAAATCAGGGGGTATCCCCTTTTGCTCATAAATAAATAAATAGCAGAGGCCCTTTTGGTAATAAATAAATAAATTAGCAGAGGCCCTGTCGGGTCAGCTTTGTTCTCATTCGAAGACGTCGAGCAAATTGCAGTCCAATAGCAAACTATGTCAACAAATTCAAGTTTCATAGCCAAATATGAGTACAACTAAACAACAATGTCATCATGTTTTAGTCGTCATACAATCACCAAACACAAATCAGCATACATAACAAGTGATGTTCTCAGAGGAAAATACTAAACAACATGTTCATCAGGTTTCAGTTGTCATAGCAAACACAATTTCACATAGTAGATAAAAACGTCTTTTGACAGGCAAATACGACAAAAGCAATGTAATCATCATCCACAGCAGCAGCGTCAACATCTTCGCCATGTGTATCAGTCTGAATCATAATTCCCAATGGTGTCATCTTCTTCTTCATCCTCAACGTCCTCGAACGTTGGCTTCTTCTTGATCAATTCTTGTATGTCCACAACACGACAGGCAATCTTTTCGCCGGCGTCATTGACGTGATGGTTCTCAAAGATATTAGGAACATCTGTGTTATCTTGTACATCAGGAGCAGTGTAAGCATCATCTTGTTGTGCAACTTCATTAAACGAATTCCTCTGCTCAAACCTTTGCAATACTCTCTAGTCATCACTACATGCAAATGTGTCTTACAAGAAAAATATCTGTGTTGCTTGATTTGCCAAAATAAAAGGCTCATTGGTCCGGTACGCCACCTTGACATTGATGGATTTGAAATAATCATCAGCTCTGGGTTTTGCGATCCTGGAAAATAGGTTATACCAACGACAGCACAATAGAACCACACACCGATGATCCTCAAAACTGGAGATATACTACAACTGAACAATGTCTATTATGTTAGCATACATTTCAGTTGTCTCTTTGTCATACGTATCCGTGCTCATGATGGCACTGTTTTGTGTCTTCCTGCCTTCGTCTCGTGCAAGGGTGTTGTAGGGCACATCTCCAACAACGCAAGATTCATAATGTCTTACCCGAGTATCATGACCCATTGCTAGTGAGTAAAGGGCATCATCAACTGCCTGCCCATCCTCCCGCATCTTCTTAACCTATGGTTAGAAAATGGACAAGCTGATCATCTTATGTACTCAATATATTAAAAAAACTGACAGTGCAATTCAAAAGCTTACACGGCTCTTGAACCATTTCGCAAATCCTGCCATAATGAGTTTGTCAATGTTTCTTGGATTTTGCGGTAGTGACTGCTTTTTGTAGATGCTGCACAACATAGTGATCGCGTCAAACATCTAAATATATAAGAATGTGCTGCAATTTTAGTAGATTACGATGTATAAGCTACAATACTTAGCACTTACTTGATATAAGGTAGTATCTTAGGACAGTTATTCAACACATACCAAACCATTTTGTCCAAATATTTAGGTTTGTCCTCTTGTCGACTCTTCCCTGTAACTCAAACAGAATAATCGAAAACATTGATCCCGGGATTGTCTTCACCCACCTCTTTGCTAAGCTGATCAGCTGTTTCAATGTATTTTGAGCAGAATGTCAACGCTTCTGTAGCAATATAGGCCTCTGCAATGGAACCCTCGGGTCTAGCTCTGTTCCTAACATACCCCTTGAAAGTGCCTAGCCGCCTTTCAATAGGGTACATCTAGCCATACTCTACTGGACCTCTAAGTACTGCCTCATCAGGTAGATGAACAGCCAAATGCACCATCACATCAAAGAAGGCTGGAGGATATATCTTCTCAAGGTCGCATAGGATAGTTGGTATCTTGTCTCTAAGACGCTCCAAAGCATCTATCCAGATATTTCTACTACAGAGTTCTCTAAAGAATTGTCCCAACTCTGCAACTGCTCTATATAAGTCAGGGCGGCCCAATCCTCTAAGGATAACAGGTAAACCCTTTGAAGTAGGACGTGGCAGTCATAAGTTTTCAACCCTTGTACCTTGTTTCCATCTGCACTGACTCTCCTTTCAGGGTTGGAAGCAAATCCATGTGGGAATCTCACACATGACAGGACCTCACATAATTCTTTTCTTTTTACCTTGTCCAAGACGTACACAGCTGGTGCCATATCCCGTGGTTTACCTTCATTTTGCACATGCAAATCCTGTCTAATACCCAGGTGTCTCAAATCAATCCTAGATTTTAAGGTATCTTTCATCTTGCCTTCAATATTAAGAAGTGTGCCGATAATGTTGTCACATATATTTTTCTCGATGTGCATCACATCAAGATTATGCCGTAGATCCAAATCTTTCCAATACTCCAAGTCCCACAAAGTGGACCTGTGGGTAAACAATAATCTCTCTTCTGCCCTGCCATGCTTCCTTTTCCCGCTCCCATTACCAGGATGGTTTCCTGGTGTAATATGCCTAACCTTCTCTAATTCCACTTGCAACTCATCGGCGGTGAGCATCTTTGGCGCATCATGGTTTTCATGCTTTGCATTGAACACATGTCTTCGGTATTTTCTAGGATGCGGCTTGTCCTTGGCAAGGAAATGGCGGTGTCCAATGTAACTGATCTTGCTAAGTATTGCTATGACAGCGGATTCCTGTCATAGCGAACACATGCATTGTAACCATGTGTCTTACGCCCTGACATAGTGCCCAAAGCCGGATAATCATGGATGCACCAAATTATAACAGCACGTAGAAAGAAATCAGCTGGTGGGTGTCGGATTTCGGGTTCCGGCAGACCCTTGAGGTTCGAACACTGGGGTGCACGCGGAGATTTCGCCTCCTACCTACCTGCACCCCTCCGCCTCGCTAGGATCTAAACTATGGAAAGAACAACACAAGAGACACAGGGTTTATACTGGTTCGGGCCACCGTTGTGGCGTAATACCCTAATCCAGTGTGTGGTGTGGTGGATTGCCTCTTGGGCTGATGATGATGAACAATACAAGGAAGAACAGCCTCGTGAGGGTCTGTTCTTGGCTGGGGGGATGAACTGCTGGGAGGAGTTCAGTCACCCTTCTCTCTCTCTCCTTCTCAGCCGATCCCTTGATCCTTCGATCCCTCTATCCTTCCACCCTGCGGGTGGCTGGTCCTATTTATAGAGGCCCTGGCCCTCTTCCCAAATATCGAGTGGGAAGGGAGCCAACAATGGCGGGCTAATTTGAAGAGGGACAGCTAGTATCAGTTATCCTGACAAAAGTAGTCTTCGCCTGCGCAAAGCTCTGGTGATGACGCCGTCTTGGGCTCCATAATGACCTCCGTCTCGTAGTCCTCCTGGTCTTGGTCTCGTTGCACCGAAATGGTAACCTTTGCCTGATGCCTCGGTTCCCCCGACGACCACGGGTCCTCCGCCGGGAGCAGGCCCTGAGGCACCTCCCCAGCGGAGGGCCTACCTCCTGAGAACACTGTCGGTGTCAAAACCGGCGGATCTCGGGTAGGGGGTCCCGAACTGTGCGTCAAGGCCGGATGGTAACAGGAGACAAGGGACACGCTGTTTTTACCCAGGTTCAGGCACTCTCGATGGAGGTAATACCCTACTCCTGCTTGATTAATATTGATGATATGGGTAGTACAAGAGTAGATCTACCACGAGATCAAGGAGGCTAAACCTTAGAAGCTAGCCTATGGTATAATTGTTGTATATGTTGGGGAATGTTGCAGAAAACAAAAGTTTCCTACGGTTTCACCAAGATCCATCTATTAGTTCATCTAGCAATGAGTGATCGGATGCATCTACATACCTTTGTAGATCGCGAGCGGAAGTGTTCAAAGAACGGGGATGAGGTAGTCGAACACGACGTGATCCAAATCACCGGAGATCCTAGCACCGAACGGACGGCACCTCCGCGTTCAACACACGTACGGTCAGCGTAATGTCTCCTTCTTCTTGATCCAGCAAGAGGGAAGGAGAGGTTGAGGAAGATGGCTCCAGCAGCAGCACGACGGCGTGGTGGTGATGGAGCTGCAGTACTCCGTCAGGGCTTCGCCAAGCGCTATGGAGGAGGAGCGGTGTTGGAGAGGGAGAAGGAGGCAACCAAAGGCGTGTCTCAAAAGCCCTCCTTCCCCCACTATATATAGGAGGGCCAAGGGGGGGCGCCGGCCCTAGGAGATCCAATCTCCTAGGGTGGGGCGGCGGCCAAGGGAGGTTTCCCTCCCCCCCAAGGCACCTAGGAGGTGCCTTCCCCTCCTAGGACTCTTCCTCCTTGAAAACCCTAGGCGCATGGGCCTCTTGGGGCTGGTGCCCTTGGCCCATGTAGGCCAAGGCGCAGCCCCTACAGCCCATGTGGCCCCCCCGGGACAGGTGGCCCCACCCGGTGGTCCCCCGGGACCCTTCCGGTGGTCCCGGTACAATACCGATTACCCCGAAACTTGTCCCGATGGCCGAAATAGGACTTCCCATATATAAATCTTTACCTCCGGACCATTCCGGAACTCCTCGTGACGTCCGGGATCTCATCCGGGACTCCGAACAACATTCGGGTTACTGCATATACATATCCCTACAACCCTAGCGTCACCGAACCTTAAGTGTGTAGACCCTACGGGTTCGGGAGACATGTAGACATGACCGAGACGACTCTCCGGTCAATAACCAACAGCGGGATCTGGATACCCATGTTGGCTCCCACATGCTCCACGATGATCTCATCGGATGAACCACGATGTCGAGGATTCAAGCAACCCCGTATGCAATTCCCTTTGTCAATCGGTATGTTACTTGCCCGAGATTCGATCGTCGGTATCCCAATACCTCGTTCAATCTCGTTACCGGCAAGTCACTTTACTCGTACCATAATGCATGATCCCGTGACCAGACACTTGGTCACTTTGAGCTCATTATGATGATGCATTACCGAGTGGGCCCAGTGATACCTCTCCGTCATACGGAGTGACAAATCCCAGTCTCGATCCGTGTCAACCCAACAGACACTTTCGGAGATACCTGTAGTGCACCTTTATAGTCACCCAGTTACGTTGTGACGTTTGGTACACCCAAAGCACTCCTACGGTATCCGGGAGTTACACGATCTCATGGTCTAAGGAAAAGATACTTGACATTGGAAAAGCTCTAGCAAACGAACTACACGATCTTGCGCTATGCTTAGGATTGGGTCTTGTCCATCACATCATTCTCCTAATGATGTGATCCCGTTATCAATAACATCCAATGTCCATAGCCAGGAAACCATGACTATTTGTTGATCAACGAGCTAGTCAACTAGAGGCTTACTAGGGACATGTTGGTGTCTGTTATTCACACATGTATTACGATTTCTGGATAATACAATTATAGCATGAATAAAGACAATTATCATGAACAAAGAAATATAATAATAATGCTTTTATTATTGCCTCTAGGGCATATTTCCAACAGTCTCCCACTTGCACTAGAGTCAATAATCTAGTTACATTGTGATGAATCGAACACCCATGGAATTCTGGTGTTGATCATGTTTTGCCCTAGGGAGAGGTTTAGTCGACGGATCTGCTACATTCAGGTCTGTATGTACTTTACAAATCTCTATGTCTCCATCTTGAACATTTTCACGAATGGAGTTGAAGCGACGCTTGATGTGCCTTGTCTTCTTGTGAAACCTGGGCTCCTTGGCAAGTGCAATAGCTCCAGTGTTGTCACAAAAGAGTTTGATTGGCCCCGACGCATTGGGTATGACTCCTAGGTCGGTGATGAACTCCTTCACCCATATTGCTTCATGTGCTGCCTCCGAGGCTGCCATGTACTCCGCTTCACATGTAGATCCCGCCACGACGCTCTGCTTGCAGCTGCACCAGCTCACTGCTCCACCATTCAACATATACACGTATCCGGTTTGTGACTTAGAGTCATCCAGATCTGTGTTGAAGCTAGCGTCGACGTAACCCTTTACGACGAGCTCTTCGTCACCTCCATAAACGAGAAACATGTCCTTTGTCCTTTTCAGGTACTTCAGGATATTCTTGACTGCTGTCCAGTGCTCCTTGCCGGGATTACTTTGGTACCTTCCTACCAAACTTACGACAAGGTTTACATCAGGTCTGGTACACAGCATGGCATACATAATAGATCCTATGGCTGAAGCATAGGGGATGACACTCATCTCTTCTTTATCTTTTGCCGTGGTCGGGCATTGAGCCGAGCTCAATCTCACACCTTGCAAAACAGGCAAGAACCCTTTCTTGGACTGATCCATTTTGAACTTGTTCAAAATCTTATCAAGGTATGTGCTTTGTGAAAGACCTATGAGGCGTCTTGATCTATCCCTATAGATCTTGATGCCTAATATATAACCAGCTTCTCCAAGGTCCTTCATTGAAAAACTCTTATTCAAGTAGGCCTTGATGCTGTCCAAGAGTTCTATATCATTTCCCATCAAAAGTATGTCATCTACATATAGTATGAGAAATGCTACAGAGCTCCCACTCACTTTCTTGTAAATGCAGGCTTCTCCATAAGCCTGCGTAAACCCAAATGCTTTGATCATCTCATCAAAGCGAATGTTCCAACTCCGAGATGCTTGCACCAGCCCATAAATCGAGCGTTGGAGCTTGCACACCTTGTTAGCATTCTTAGGATCGACAAAACCTTCCGGCTGCATCATATACAACTCTTCCTTAAGGAAACCATTAAGGAATGCCGTTTTGACATCCATTTGCCATATCTCATAATCGTAGAATGCGGCAATTGCTAACATGATTCGGACGGACTTTAGCTTCGCTACCGGTGACAAAGTCTCATCGTAGTCAATTCCTTGAACTTGTCGATAACCCTTAGCGACAAGCCGAGCTTTATAGATGGTCACATTACCATCCGCGTCTGTCTTCTTCTTAAAGACCCATTTATTTTCTATGGCTCGCCGCTCAACGGGCAAGTCAGTCAAAGTCCATACTTCGTTTTCATACATGGATCCTATCTCGGATTTCATGCCTTCTAGCCATTTGTCAGAATCCGGGCCCGCCATCGCTTCTTCATAGTTCGAAGGTTCACTGTTGTCTAACAACATGATTTCCAAGACAGGGTTGCCGTACCACTCTGGTGCGGAACGTGTCCTTGTGGACCTTCGAATTTCAGTAGGAGCTTGATCAGAAGTATCTTGATCATTATCATTAACTTCCTCTCTAGTCGGTGCAGGCACCTCAGGAACATTTTCTTGAGTTGCGCCATTTTCCGGTTCAAGAGGTAATACTTCATCAAGTTCTACTTTCCTCCCACTTACTTCTTTCGAGAGAAACTCTTTCTCTAGAAAGAGTCCGTTCTTGGCAACAAAGATCTTGCCTTCGGATCTTAGGTAGAAGGTATACCCAATGGTTTCCTTAGGGTATCCTATGAAGACACATTTTTCCGACTTGGGTTCGAGCTTCTCAGGTTGAAGTTTCTTGACATAAGCATCGCATCCCCAAACTTTTAGAAACGACAGCTTAGGTTTCTTGCCAAACCATAATTCATACGGTGTCGTTTCAACGGATTTAGACGGAGCCCTATTTAAAGTGAATGTAGCTGTCTCTAGAGCGTATCCCCAAAATGATAGCGAGGTAAATCGGTAAGAGACATCATAGACCGCACCATATCCAATAGAGTGCGATTACGACGTTCGGACACACTGTTACGCTGAGGTGTTCCAGGCGGCATGAGTTGTGAAACGATTCCACATTTCCTTAAGTGTGTGCCAAATTCGTGACTCAAGTATTCTCCTCCACGATCTGATCATAGAAACTTGATTTTCCTGTCACGTTGATTCTCAACCTCACTCTGAAATTCCTTGAACTTTCAAAGGTTTCAGACTTGTGTTTCATTAAGTAGACATACCCATATCTACTCAAGTCATCAGTGAGGGTGAGAACATAACGATAGCCACCGCAAGCGTCAACACTCATTGGACCGCACACATCAGTATGTATGATTTCCAATAAGTTGGTTGCTCGCTCCATTGTTCCTGAGAACGGAGTCTTGGTCATCTTACCCATGAGGCATGGTTCGCACGTGTCAAATGATTCATAATCAAGAGACTCTAAAAGTCCATCTGCATGGAGCTTCTTCATGCGTTTGACACCTATGTGACCAAGGCGGCAGTGCCACAAGTATGTGGGACTATCATTATCAACCTTACATCTTTTGGTACTCACACTATGAATATGTGTAGCATTACGCTCGAGATTCATTAAGAATAAACCATTGACCATCGGAGCATGACCATAAAACATATCTCTCATATAAATAGAACAACCATTATTCTCGGATTTAAATGAGTAGCCATCTCGTATTAAACGAGATCCTGATACAATGTTCATGCTCAAACTTGGCACTAAATAACAATTATTGAGGTTTATAACTAATCCCGTAGGTAAATGTAGAGGTAGCTTGCCGACGGCGATCACATCGACCTTGGAACCATTCCCGACGTGCATCGTCACCTCGTCCTTTGCCAGTCTCCGTTTATTCCACAGCTCCTGCTATGAGTTACAAATATGAGCAACGGCACCGGTATCAAATTCCCAGGAGTCACTACGAGTACTGGTAAGGTACACATCAATTACATGTATATCAAATATACCTTTGGTGTTGCCGGCCTTCTTGTCCGCTAAGTATTTGGGGCAGTTCCGTTTCCAGTGACCCTTCCCTTTGCAATAAAAGCACTCCGTCTCAGGCTTGGGTCCATTCTTTGACTTCTTCCCGGCAGCTTGCTTGCCGGGCGCGGCAACTTCCTTGCCGTCCTTCTTGAAGTTCTTTTTACCCTTGCCCTTCTTGAACTTAGTGGTTTTATTCACCATCAACACTTGATGTTTCTTCTTGACTTCTACCTCTGCTGATTTCAGCATAGCAAATACTTCAGGAATGGTCTTTTCCATCCCCTGCATATTGAAGTTCATCACAAAGCTCTTGTAGCTTGCTGGAAGCGACTGGAGGATTCTGTCAATGACCGCATCATCCGGGAGATTAACTCCCAGCTAAGTCAAGCGGTTATGTAACCCAGACATAGTGAGTATGTGCTCACTGACAGAACTATTTTCCTCCATCTTACAGCTGAAGAATTTGTCGGATACTTCATATCTCTCGATCCGGGCATGAGCTTGAAAAACCATTTTCAGCTCTTCGAACATCTCATATGCTCCATGTCTCTCAAAACGCTTTTGGAGCCCCGGCTCTAGGCTGTAAAGCATGCCGCACTGAACGAGGGAGTAGTCATCAGCACGTGTCTGCCAAGTATTCATAACGTCTTGGTTCTGTGGGACGGGTGGATCACCTAGCGGTGCTTGTAGGACATAATCTTTCTTGGCAGCTATGAGGATGATCCTCAGGTTCCGGACCCAGTCCGTGTAGTTGCTTCCATCGTCTTTCAGCTTGGTTTTCTCTAGGAACGCGTTGAAGTTGAGGACTACGTTGGCCATTTGATCTACAAGACATATTGTAAAGTTTTAGACTAAGTTCATGATAATTAAGTTCAGCTAATCAAATTATTAATGAACTCCCACTCAGATTAGAAATCCCTCTAGTCATCTAAGTGTTACACGATCCGAGTCGACTAGGCCGTATCCGATCGTCACGTGAGACGGACTAGTCATCGTCGGTGAACATCTTCATGTTGATCGTATCTTCCATACGACTCGTGTTTGACCTTTCGGTCTCTGTGTTCCGAGGCCATGTCTGTAGATGCTAGGCTCGTCAAGTTAACCCTAAGTGTTTTGCATGTGTAAAACTGTCTTACACCCGTTGTATGTGAACATAAGGATCTATCACACCCGATCATCACGTGGTGCTTCGAAACGACGAACTTTAGCAACGGTGCACAATTAGGGGAGAACACTTCTTGAAATTGTTGTAAGGGATCATCTTATTTACTACCATCGTTCTAAGTAAACAAGATGCAAAACATGATAAACATCAAATGCAATCAAATAATAATAGTGACATGATATGGCCAATATCACACAGCTCCTTTGATCTCCATCTTGGGGCTCCATGATCATCTTGTCACCGGCATGACACCATGATCTCCATCATCATGATCTCCATCATTGTGTCTCCATGAAGTTGCTCGCCAACTATTACTTCTACTACTATGGCTAATGCGTTTAGCAATAAAGTAAAGTAATTTACATGGCGTTTCTCAATGACACGCAGGTCATACAAAAAATATAGACAACTCCTATGGCTCCTACCGGTTGTCATACTCATCGACATGCAAGTCGTGATTCCTATTGCAATAGCATGAACATCTCATACATCACATATAGATCAATCATCATTCATCACAACTTTGGCCATATCATATCACAAAGCACTTGCTGCAAAAACAAGTTAGACGTCCTCTAATTGTTGTTGCAAGTTTTACGTGGCTGAAGTAGGGTTCTAGCAAGAACGTTTTCTTACCTACGTGAAAGCCACAACGTGATTTGTCAACTTCTATTTACCCTTCATAAGGACCCTTTTCATCGAATCCGCTCCAACTAAAGTCGGAGAGACAGACACCCGCCAGCCACCTTATGCATCTTGTGCATGTTAGTCGGTGGAACCGGTCTCACGTACGCATACGTGTAAGGTTGGTCTGGGCCGCTTCATCCCACAATACCGTTGAAGCAAGATAAGACTAGTAGCGGCAAGAAAGTTGACAACATCTACGCCCACAACAAATTGTGTTCTACTCGCGCAAGAAGAACTACGCATAGACCTAGCTCATGATGCCACTGTTGGGGAACGTTGCAGAAAACAAAATTTTCCTACGGTTTCACCAAGATCCATCTATTAGTTCATCTAGCAACGAGTGATCGGATGCATCTACATACCTTTGTAGATCGCGAGCGGAAGTGTTCAAAGAACGGGGATGAGGTAGTCGAACACGACGTGATCCAAATCACCGGAGATCCTAGCACCGAACGGACGGCACCTCCGCGTTCAACACACGTACGGTCAGCGTAACGTCTCCTTCTTCTTGATCCAGCAAGAGGGAAGGAGAGGTTGAGGAAGATGGCTCCAGCAGCAGCACGACGGCGTGGTGGTGATGGAGCTGCAGTACTCCGTCAGGGCTTCGCCAAGCGCTATGGAGGAGGAGGGGTGTTGGAGAGGGAGAAGGAGGCAACCAAAGGCGTGTCTCAAAAGCCCTCCTTCCCCCACTATATATAGGAGGGCCAAGGGGGGGCGCCGGCCCTAGGAGATCCAATCTCCTAGGGTGGGGCGGCGGCCAAGGGAGGTTTCCCTCCCCCCCAAGGCACCTAGGAGGTGCCTTCCCCTCCTAGGAATCTTCCTCCATGAAAACCCTAGGCGCATGGGCCTCTTGGGGCTGGTGCCCTTGGCCCATGTAGGCCAAGGCGCACCCCCTACAGCCCATGTGCCCCCCCGGGACAGGTGGCCCCACCCGGTGGTCCCCCGGGACCCTTCCGGTGGTCCCGGTACAATACCGATTACCCCGAAACTTGTCCCGGTGGCCGAAATAGGACTTCCCATATATAAATCTTTACCTCCGGACCATTCCGGAACTCCTCGTGACGTCCGGGATCTCATCCGGGACTCCGAACAACATTCGGGTTACTGCATATACATATCCCTACAACCCTAGCTTCACCGAACCTTAAGTGTGTAGACCCTACGGGTTCGGGAGACATGTAGACATGACCGAGAAGACTCTCCGGTCAATAACCAACTGCGGGATCTGGATACCCATGTTGGCTCCCACATGCTCCACGATGATCTCATCGGATGAACCACGATGTCGAGGATTCAAGCAACCCCATGTGCAATTCCCTTTGTCAATCGGTATGTTACTTGCCCGAGATTCGATCGTCGGTATCCCAATACCTCGTTCAATCTCGTTACCGGCAAGTCACTTTATTCGTACCATAATGCATGATCCCGTGACCAGACACTTGGTCACTTTGAGCTCATTATGATGATGCATTACCGAGTGGGCCCAGTGATACCTCTCCGTCATACGGAGTGACAAATCCCAGTCTCGATCCGTGTCAACCCAACAGACACTTTCGGAGATACCTGTAGTGCACCTTTATAGTCACCCAGTTACGTTGTGACGTTTGGTACACCCAAAGCACTCCTACGGTATCCGGGAGTTACACGATCTCATGGTCAAAGGAAAAGATACTTGACATTGGAAAAGCTCTAGCAAACGAACTACACGATCTTGCGCTATGCTTAGGATTGGGTCTTGTCCATCACATCATTCTCCTAATGATGTGATCCCATTATCAATAACATCCAATGTCCATAGCCAGGAAACCATGACTATCTGTTGATCAACGAGCTAGTCAACTAGAGGCTTACTAAGGACATGTTGGTGTCTGTTATTCACACATGTATTACGATTTCCGGATAATACAATTATAGCATGAATAAAGACAATTATCATGAACAAAGAAATATAATAATAATGCTTTTATTATTGCCTCTAGGGCATATTTCCAACAGTATATGGAGTTGATGTCCTACGGACTACCACCCTCCGGTTTATATGGACACCGGATAGGGTTAGGGTTACACAGAGTCGGTTACAATGGTAGGAGATCTTGAATATCCGCATCGCCAAGCTTGCCTTCCACGCCAAGGAAAGTCCCATCCGGACACGGGACGAAGTCTTCAATCTTGTATCTTCGTAGTCCTGGAGTCCGGCTGAAGGTATAATACGGCTACCCGAACACCCCCTAATCCAGGACTCCCTCAGTAGCCCCCGAACCAGGCTTCAATGACGATGAGCCCGGCACGCAGTTTGTTCGGCATTGCAAGGCGGGTTCTTCTCCAAATCCTGTGTACCTGTAGGAATAATGTCCGATTTTTGTAATGTAGCGCTCCTCGACTCCCACGCGCAATAATGGCCGTCTTCCACGTGTCAAACGAATGCGAAAAGCCAGGGCGTTTTTACATCCGCGCCCCTAGCCGTATAAATGAGCCGCCTATTTAACGGGATGGGGATTTAGGTCCAAACCACATCTTCTCCTCTGCGCGAGTTATCATTAGAGCGCTTCCAGCAAAGGTCCATTCCAACATGACCAGCCGTCGCAGCTCCTCCCCTCGCCCCTCCGGTCCCAAACCCGGGGACTGGGAGAGTTAAACCATCCCGCATAGCGAGCTAGTGTCGCTTCAGGCCAAGGGATTTCTCCCTCAGGCATACATGGTCCTGGTCCGAGCCGGTCTCGCCACCTATAATGGCGGAAAACAAGCGGAGAGCACCCCCAATCCTTCTAAAGGAGAGCGGGTGTGCCTCGTCCCCTATCTAATAAGGGGACTGGGGTTTGCAATTCATCCATTTCTCCGCGGGCTTCTGGAGTTCTACGGCCTCCAGCTGCACAATCTCACGCCCGCCTCCGTATTACATATTGCGGGTTTCGTCACCCTTTGCGAGCTATTTTTAGGCGTTGAGGCTCATTTCGCGCTATGGAAGAGGTTATTCTGCCTGGTGCCCCGTTCTCGAGAGGGGTCTATATACCAAGTGGGCGGAGCCGAAGTATGGCGCATCGCCAGGACTGGATACCTATCCGGAACCCCAAAGAAGGCGTCCGAGGACTGGCCTTCGGAATGGTTTTACATAGATGACGTCCCGCTACCGGACCCTATCCGGGTCGGTCTCCCTGATTTCAACAGTGCCCCATTGAAGAAACGCTTGAGCTGGCGTCCGCGGAGCTCTCAGAAAGAAAGCGACAGAGACGTCCTTTACCTGATGGGCCGGATAAGACTGTTGGCTCATTCCGGACTAACCATGATTGGAGTCATGGCCGCATGCATTATGCGGGGGGTGCAGCCGCTTCAATATAGAGGCCACCCCATGTGGGATTTCAACGGGGAGGATGATGCCACCCGTTACGGTCGTAAGGGGCCGGCCTCAGCTGCCGCCCTAGTAAAGATCTTATCCTCTTTGTACAGGGGAGAAAAGGAGGAATTCCTCCGCGTCAATCCGCAGGCCGAATTTACTATGTACGATCCTCCAAGTTGGGTAAGTGAATAATTGCGCTTGCCCGTTTGTTTTATACTCCCATGGTTAGATATGTAGTCTAACGACTTTAGTGCAGGAACTGCGACAGGAGGTAAAGGATATAAACAGCCGCCCTCCACAGCCCGAGGACCCAGAACGGCCCCTCGATCCGGACTCCGAAGAGGACCCGGACATATCGGTGGAGCTTATCGATGGGGTGTTCCATCAGCTAAGCAAGGACAATACCTTGGTAGCCATCACGGCTGATTACCCAGGGTTAATCCCGGCCTCCCAGGTGACAGAAACCAGAGTCTCATTCCCTTGAGAGAGATTCCACTCTCACGTATTCCGGTGTTTCTGACGACAACCGTGTTTTGCAGGGGAGATTTCTGAGGCAGGAGGCCGAACCTGCGGCGGCTAGCCAACGAGGGGCCGCAGGACCCCGTGGGGCAAAAAGGAATGCAGTCCGGACTGAGATGCCGGCGCAAAGGTATAGCGCACCCTCTGTTTCCCTGGTGTTATTCTGTCAGGGCATATTAACGTTCATGCTATCTTCAGAACGAAGAGACCTCGCCGGACTACATCCAGAGAGGTTGCCAATTGCGCCCCCACCAGCCAGGCTCCAACGTCTGGCCAGGAAGCGGAGGCGAGCACAAGGCGCGCACCGGACGCTCCTCCGACAGAGGATGCGGACAGGTTGTCTGCCACAAATTCTGAAGTGGAGACTGCCATGAACCACGGGCGTCGCCGGACAGTTCTACGCGACGCTTGTTTCTCCCAAGAGGCTTTAGATGCCTTTAATGAGTAAAAAGATCATCTTTTATCTCACCGACCGAATATTCCCTTAAGAACGCTAGCTTTCGGCTTCACCCAGTCCGAGGTACACATCCGGCTGACCCGGCAGTAACAATCGCAGAGGTGCTCCCTTTACCGCCTAGCCGAACAATCGGGAATGTAGGTGTAAGCACAGGAGCCAGGCAACCCAGCTTGGCCAAAACTTAAGTCATATCGATGCATATAATGGTGAAGAAAAAGGTATATGCGGAAGTTTGAAGCATGTGTTGGGCGTGAAGCCCGTATAAATAAGCTTCTGTTAAAGAAGGCCCCGGGTGTAATGAGCGCGAGTGGCGCGTCACTAGATGAGCCTTTAAGGGCTATAAAAGAAAAGAGGGGAAGGAGAGAAATGTAAGACAGAAAAATGCAAAAAATGGACAGAGGAAGGAGACGAACAAAGAGTCCGGCGCTAGGCATAGAATCTTCGGAGACGGGTGGCGTTCCACGGGTTCGGCTCGAGTCGGTTATCCGACGCGTCTCGCAGGCGGTACGCCCCGCCAGTCAGGACTTGGTCGATTATGAACGGACCTTACCACTTGGGCTTGAGTTTGTCCTTTTTCTTATCCGGCAGGCGTAGAACTAGTTCGCCGACATTGTAATTTTTGGCCCGTACTTCTCTGCTTTGATATCTTCGGGCCCGCTGTTGATAAAATGCGGAATGGGCTTTTGCCACGTCACGCTCCTCCTCCAGGGCGTCCAAGTTGTCCTGCCGATCGAGCTCGGCTTCTCTTTCTTCGTACATGTGCACTCTAGGTGAGTCATGAATTATGTCGCAGGGCAGAACTACCTCTGCGTCGTACACCATAAAAATGGTGTGTATCTAGTGGTGCGATTTGGCGTGGTCCACAGCCCCCATAGCACGGAGTTGAGCTCCTCTACCCAGTGCATGTTAGATTCCTTCAGGGACCGCACCAGTCTGGGTTTAATGCTGCTCATGATAACACCATTTGCATGTTTGACCTGGCCGTTGGTTTGTGGGTGATAGACGGAAGCATAATCGAGCTTGATGCCCATGTTTTTGCACCAGAGTTTTACCTCGTCGGCGGTAAAGTTTGTACCGTTATCGGTTATGATGCTGTGGGGGACGCCATAACGGTGTACAACCCCGGATATGAAGTCTATCACAGGTCCGGATTCGGCCGTTTTAACAGGCTTGGCTTCTATCCATTTGGTGAATTTATCCACCATGAGCAGTAAGTATTTTTTCCTATCGGTCCCACCTTTAAGGGGTCCGACCATGTCAAGCCCCCAGACCGCAAAAGGCCAGGTGATGGGTATATTTTGGAGTGCGGTGGGTGGCATATGGCTTTGGTTGGCAAAAATTTGGCAACCAGCGCATCGTTGGACTAGGTCCTGAGCGTCTGCCCGGGCCGTCGGCCAATAAAAGCCTGTACGGAATGCCTTGCTAACAAGGGACCGAGCAGCGGCGCGGTGACCACCAGTCCGGCATGAATTTCAGCCAGAAGGTTCCGCCCTTCCTCTTCGGAGATACACCTTTGAAGGACTCCGGTAGTGCTTTTCTTATAAAGCTCTCGCTCATGGACTCTATAGGCTTTAGATCGCCGCACTATGCAACGGGCCTCGTTTTGGTCCTCCGGGAGTTCCTGCCTAGTAAGGTAGGCTAGGAATGGTTCTGTCCACGGGGCGATGACCGCCATTATTATGTGGGCTAAAGGTGTAATTTCATTGGCAGAGCCTCCAATCGTGTCAGATTGTTTGGCGTTGGGTGGTGCGGCTGGGTCCGGGCTGTTATTTGCGGGTTCCCCCTCCCATGCTACGGATGGCTTGAACAATCTTTCCAAAAATATGTTGGGGGGACTGCATCGCGTTTTGCTCTGATGCGTGCCAGGACGTCCGCTGCTTGATTGTTTTCTCGGGCTATATGGTCAAACTCCAGCCCTTCGAACCGAGCTGACATTTTTAGGACGGCGTTGCGGTAAGCTGCCATTTTGGGGTCCTTGGCGTCGAAGTCTCCATTTATTTGGGATATAGCGAGGTTTGAATCCCCGCGTACCTCTAGGCGCTGGATACCCATGGATACTGTTATCCGGAGACCATGTAGGAGGGCCTCATATTCGGCTGCATTGTTGGAATCCATGTACATGATCTGGAGCACAGATTGGACTGTGTCTCCTGTGGGGGACGTCAGGACGACGCCAGCCCCCAGTCCGGCCAACATTTTGGAGCCGTCGAAATGCATAATCCTGTTTGAATATGTGCCGTACTCTTTAGGGAGCTCGGCCTCTGTCCATTCTATGACGAAGTCGGCCAAAACTTGCGATTTAATAGCTCTCCGTGGCTTATAGGTTATATCGAACCGGAGAAGCTCGATGGCCCATTTTGCAATCCGGCCCGTTGCGTCGCCGTTGTTGATAATATCGTTGAGTGGTACTTCCGAGGCTACTGTTATGGAACACTCTTGAAAGTAGTGTCGTAGCTTCCGGGATGCCATGAATACCGCGTATGCAATCTTTTGATAATGCGGGTACCGTGATTTGCACGGAGTGAGGACAGTGGATATGTAGTAGACCGGCCTTTGAAGGGGGAATTTGTGTCCATCCGTTTCCCGCTCGACAACAAGCACTGCGCTGACAACTTGATGTGTTGCTGCAATGTACAATAAGATTGGTTCGCCGGTGTTCGGCGCGGCCAGGACTGGGTTTGTTGCCAATATGGCTTTTATTTCATCAAGTCCGGCCGTGGCGGCCTCCGTCCACTCGAAGTGTTCGGTGCGCCGAAGGAGGCGATAGAGGGGTAGTGCCTTTTCTCCCAAGCGGGAGATGAAGCGGCTTAAAGCCGCCACGCATCCGGTTAATTTTTGTATTTGTTTGAGGTCCTTTGGGATATCCAATTGTGACAAAGCTCGGATCTTGGCTGGATTTGCTTCAATTCCTCTACCGGATACAATGAAGCCCAAGAGCTTTCCGGCTGGAACGCCGAAGATGCATTTTTCCGGGTTGAGCTTGATGTCATATTTTCGGAGGTTATCGAATGTAAGCCTCAAGTCGTCTACTAGAGATTCGACATGTCTTGATTTGACGACCACATCATCCACATATGCCTCCACTATTTTGCCGATCTGATTTGCCAGACATGTCTGGATCATGCGCTGATATGTTGCGCCGGCGTTTTTCAGCCCGAAGGGCATTGTGTTGAAGCAGAATGGGTCGTCTGGTGTGATGAATGCTGTTGCGGCTTGGTCTGATTCTGCCATCTTGATTTGATGGTATCCGGAGTATGCGTCGAGGAAACACAATGAGTCGTGTCCTACGGTGGCATCGAAAATTTGATCGATACGGGGGAGGGGGAAGGGATCCTTTGGGCAAGCCTTGTTAAGGTCTTTAAAATCGACACACAGGCGCCACGATTTGTCCTTCTTTGGTACCATCACCAAGTTTGCTAGCCAGTCCGGATGTTTTGTCTCTAATGAATCCGGCCACTAATAGCTTGGCTAGCTCCTCTCCCATAGCCTGTCTCTTGGGTTCGGAAAAACGCCGAAGGGCTTGTTTGACAGGTTTGAATCCTTTTAGGATATTTAAGCTGTGTTCGGCCAGCCTGCGTGGGATCCCTGGCATGTCTGAAGGGTGCCAGGCGAAAATGTCCCAGTTCTCTCATAGGAACTCTCGCAGTGCGGCGTCTACATCAGGGTTCAGTCGTGCCCCGATGGAAGCTGTTTTATTGGGGTCCGTTGGATGGACCTGGAATTTGACTATTTCGTCAGCTGGCTTGAAGGATGTGGATTTGGATCTCTTATCGAGTATCACATCATCCCTGTTAACCGTGGAGCGCAGCGCAGTCAGTTCCTCGGCCGCTAAGGCTTCGGATAGTGCCTCAAGGGCTAATGTGGCCGTCTTGTTTTCGGCGCGGAGTGCTACGTCCGGATCACTAGCTAGAGTGATAATTCCGTTCGGCCCGGGCATCTTAAGCTTCATGTACCCGTAATGGGGTATTGCTTGGAAGATTGTGAATGCTTCCCGTCCCAGTAAAGCGTGATATCCGCTTTTGAACGGGGCCACCTGAAACGTGACATCTTCGGACCTGTAATTATCCGGCGTGCTGAACACCACATCTAGTGTGATTTTTCCTATGCAGCGCGCTTCCCGACTGGGGATTATTCCTCTAAAGTTTGTGCTGCTTCACTCGATGCGGTTCCAGTCTATTTCCATTTTTTGAATGGTTTCCTCATAAATGAGGTTCAGTCCGCTGCCTCTATCCATGAGCACCTTGGTGAGGCGAAAGCCATCCACTATGGGACTGAGGACCAACGAGGCTGGTGCTTGGGCTGTTCGGAATCTAGGTTCATCACTTGCGTTGAAGGTAATAGAAGTGTCGCTCCATGGATTTATTGTTGCAACTTGATAGACTTCGGCGAGGCTGCGGAGTGTTCTTTTTCGCATACTGTTTGATGCGAAAGTCTCGAAGACTGTGAGAACGGTACTGGTGTCCTCGGGCTGGCTTTCTGCGGCCTCCAGAATTAATAGGTCCTCGCCAATTTTGGCCACCTGCCGGAGTATCCAACATGCTCTAAGGCTGTGAGTTGGTGTGGCGTCCTCTGTACTGTGGATTCTACAGGGTCCATCAAGCCACCTTTCCAGTACGGTTCCATGCCCTATAGAGGGTTTTGGCTTTTTGGTGTTTATCCCGGGTGTCCTATGATGATGCACCCTCTTAGTTCGGACGGGATTACTATTCAAGGCCGGATTATCCCAAAATTTTATTTCGGTTTTCTAGGCGCTTTCCATCGCACAGTATTTTTGTACTATGGACGCCAAGTCAGCGAAGCGTGTAATATCACGATGACTTACAGCATTAAGGATTCCCTCGTCCATGCAATTACTGCAGAAAATTGAGATTGCGTCTCCCTCGCGGCAATCCTTTATCCTGTTCATAACCAGGAGGAATCTGGCCCAGTAATGATGTACTGTTTCCTCGGGCCTCTGCCTGATTTGGGAGAGATCGCTTGTGTTCGGGTGGGCGGGTGTCGTGTAATCTGAAACCTCACACAATCCAAGATTCGGAGGCCGAAGAGTTTTCGAACTCTGAAGTTCGGATTCTTGGATGTTGTCCAACGAATCTGGCCCGTTGCCTGATCCTAAGCTCAGGTCTTGAGTTACATCCTCCTCTCCGTGGGTATCCGGCTTGGAGGAGTCGGGAATTCGGACGTAGCTAGTCCTTAAAATAGATGAAGATCGCCGCACTGCGCCTCTACCACGGCAACGTGGTGGGTGACTTGGGGAGAGTTAATTTCTCTTAGATCGGGTTTAAGCCCAACCTGGTCGTAATCCGTAGCGACCCCCAGGGCGGCGATGCGATCCAAGAGCTCGTTTACGGAAGAGAACTCCATTGGATCTAGCTACTCGACGAGCTCCGAGCCGACGTGTAGGTTGCTTTTGATGACCCGAGAGGTCACCGTCGGCGCAACGGCCGAACAGGCGGTCATGAGGAAACCACCTAGCCGGAGAGTTTGGCCGACAGCCAAGGCTCCCTTAGCAACGGTGCCGTCTTTAAAGACGGGAGGAGGCATCCTTCCTGATTGCGACGGCACAGAGGAACTCTCAATGAAAGCACCAATGTCGGTGTCAAAACCGGCGGATCTCGGGTAGGGGGTCCCGAACTGTGCGTCAAGGCCGGATGGTAACAGGAGACAAGGGACACGATGTTTTTACCCAGGTTCGGGCCCTCTCGATGGAGGTAATACCCTACTCCTGCTTGATTAATATTAATGATATGGGTAGTACAAGAGTAGATCTACCACGAGATCAAGGAGGCTAAACCCTAGAAGCTAGCCTATGGTATGATTGTTGTATATGGAGTTGATGTCCTACGGACTACCACCCTCCGGTTTATATGGACACCGGACAGGGTTAGGGTTACACAGAGTCGGTTACAATGGTAGGAGATCTTGAATATCCGCATCTCCAAGCTTGCCTTCCACGCCAAGGAAAGTCCCATCCGGACACGGGACGAAGTCTTCAATCTTGTATCTTCATAGTCCTGGAGTCCGGCTGAAGGTATAGTCCGGCTACCCGAAGACCCCCTAATCCTGGACTCCCTCAAACACCTTGCTCCGAACACCGCGGTGGTGATGTCGGATCCCGGCCCCTCTCCTTCAGCGCCCTGCGCCCTCCTCCCGAGGGGCAGGAGACTGTGGGAGCGGGGCAGCTGCTCGCTGTGGTGACCTGCACCTCCTGCGATCCATGGTTAGCGTATGCCTGCTCCTGAAGAATTAGTGGTACCCGATAATCGTTTCCCCCAGCATGGCCAGTGGGACCGTCCCGGGGCTCCCGGAAAGGCTCAGCTTCTGTCGCCTCGTCCCCCCAGCTTGGGCTGAGGAGCGAGCCTCGTTCGCTCTCGTGTGGGTGTGCTTGGTCCATCATGAGGGGCACGTATTCCTCCGGCGCCGTCATCCTGAATGCCACGCCGTAATGCTCCGCATGCCACGTGGTCCTGCCTGACGCGCCCACCGTGGGGTGGCAGCGCGGCTGTCCACTAGGGCCGCGGGTCGCGTCGAGTCCTTCTTCTTCGCGGACCGGGAGCGGGGGCAGCACCGCTGCCGGTCCGTACTGACAGCTTCGCTAGCATTGGAGTAGCCTTGGAGCTCGCGGGCGTGCGCGGAGCCCCCACGCGGGCCGCCCTAGGCTTGAGATGGGAGCTGGGTGCAGAAGGGGTAAGCCCCCGAGGCGGCGAAACCCAGGAGCTCTGTCACTCGCTCCAGCAGCATGTCGCGGCTGCCCTCCAGCAGCCTGCACTGCAGCAGCTCTCGGGCCACTGTGAGCGCGGCCCTCGAGTTCGCCTGCTCCCTGCGGGTGTACGGCGTCGTGGTCGCGGCGTGATTGGAGGCCCTTGCTGCCGACCGCGCCTGCCACGGTGTGAGAGCTGTCGAAGCCTGTCCGCGTCGCCCGTGGCCCACAGCGCCCTGCGGACCGCGAGCTGCCTAGGGCGCGGGGTCGCCCGAGGCAAGCAGCTCTGCGCGGGCGGGCCACGCCGCCCACGGATCTGGGTTGCCCGCCTGGTCGCCGGACATGGTGATGACGACGCGATGGGGCACGAAGCGGTAGAAGGTGGATTCCGGCGCACCCCTACCTGGTGCGCCAAATGTCGGGTTTTGGGTTCCGGCAGACCCTTGAGGTTCGAACACTGGGGTGCGCACGGAGATTTTGCCTCCTACCTACCTGCACCCCTCCGCCTCGCTAGGATCTAAACTATGGAAAGAACAACACAAGAGACACAGGTTTTATACTGGTTCGGGCCACCGTTGTGGTGTAATACCCTACTCCAGTGTGTGGTGTGGTGGATTGCCTCTTGGGCTGATGATGATGAACAATACAAGGAAGAACAGCCTCGCGAGGATCTGTTCTTGGCTGGGGGGATGAACTGTTGGGAGGAGTCCATTCACCCTTCTCTCTCTCTCCTTCTCAGCCGATCCCTTGATCCTTCGATCCCTCTATCCTTCCACTCTGCGGGTGGCCGGTCCTATTTATAGAGGCCCTGGTCCTCTTCCCAAATATTGAGTGGGAAGGGAGCCAACAATGGCGGGCTAATTTGAAGGGGGACAGCTAGTATCAGTTATCCTGACAAAAGTAGTCTTTCCTTGCGCAAATCTCTGGTGATGACGCCATCTTGGGCTCCATGATGACCTCCGTCTCTTAGTCCTCCTTGGTCTCGTTGCACCAAAATGGCAACCTTTGCCTGATGCCTCGGTACTCCACAGCTGCGCTTGCCCCCTTTGCACCAAGGAGGAAAGGAGGACACTGCGCGGGCTGGCACCCGCCTGGCACCCTTGGTCGTCATGGCTTGCGTCACGGGCACCTCGTGAGGTACCCCGCCTTGGTCTCTCTGCCTCCTCTTGAGCCAGCCTGACGAGGCCGTGCCTGAGGAAGCTCCGCGTCGTCCGCCCCGCGAGGCTTGGCCCCTCGCGAGGGTCTTGGGTTTGTGTTGGTGAAGATGGGCTGCGCTGGGCCCCCTTTTGAGCCACGCCGCAGGCCGCAGGCAGGAAAGTCTGGGGACCCCCGTTCCCAGAACACCGACAGTGGGCTGCTATATAGGTCTCGAGTGAGAACACCCCTCCATAGCTATTGAAGTTCCTCCACAAGAAGCTCCATGAACAAATCAAAATCCTTTCCAGGACTTTTTGGACCTGGATGAGCAAGGCCATCATGTAATTTGATTCTTTGGTGGAGACATTTGGAGGCATGTTGTAAGGGATAACAAGCACTGGCCACATGCTATATGTGGCGCTCTGGTGGCCAAATGGTTTAAATCCATCTGAAGCTAAGCCAAGTCTAATGTTTCTCGGGTCAGCAACAAACTTTTTGTGTTTCTGATTGAAGCTTTTCCACTCATAACCATGTGATGGATGGCTCATTACATTCTGATCTCTGTACTCCTGGTTCCTAGAATGCCACAATACATCCTCTCTTGTTTCAATATCATGAATCAACCTCTGCAATCTTGGTGTAATTGGAAAATGTCTCAGAACATTATGAGGAATCCTCTTCACAGCATCGCCATCTTTCCATCGTGATGATTTGCATTTCGTGCATTCACTTAAGTTGGCATAATCCTTTCGGAACAAAACACAATTATTCTTACAAACATGGATCATATCATATCCAATTCCAACTGCACGAAGGAAATTCTTCATTTTACTGTAGGTGTGTGGCAACTCGGACGCATATGGGAAAGCTTTGCGGAAAGCAGCCAACATCGCATCGAATGATTTGTTGGTCATCCGCTCAGATGTCTTCACCTAAAGAAAGGTGACCATAGCTGAGAATACTGACAGCTTATTTCCTGGGGTGACAGCGACGTTGCACTGTTCCAACATGCGGGCCCACCGTTTTTCTTCTGTAGGTGAAAGTTCACGGAATGCACGAGCATTTTGTAGCATTGTTTCAATGTTGGTTAAACTCACTGGCTCCGCCACCACCTCCTCCTCCTCTTCCACCTGAGCATTAGGCAGATCAAGATGGTGATCTGCTTCTTCCACGTAGTCAATAACATTGACGTTCACAGCTTCACCATGATGAACCCACCTAGTATATGTGACTGACATCCCATACAAGTGTAGATGATTTTGCATAGTTGACTGGGGTCTTGTAACTGAATTCATACAACTGCTACACGGGCAGAGCACATCTGATTTCGGACCTCCGTACACTGCTCTAATAAAGTTCATGACGTTTTCAACCCCCTCGACATATGCAACGGAGAATCTTCGAGCAGAAGTTATCCAAGTCCTGTCCATCTGTTAGACATACAAATTAGTTCTTCTACTAGATATTACAGGAAAGATATATATGCTTTTTATGAAGTCCAGAAAAAATACCTAGGTCGATGTGTAAAGCTATGACAAGATATTTGGACGAGAAGATCTAAGTAACGAAATATATGTAAAGCTAATTCAACAAACAGATTTGAGTGCTAAATTATGGCAGGTTGTTTCAGCAGTCAATGAGGCCGAGCACACAACCATCAAACTATCGAAGGCCATCACAGCAACAAAGATCGAGTATAAAACGGTGTATAGCTATTTCACCTAACTGATTGGCTACTAGACCATGGCAATCTACATCACAATAAATATATGGCAGGATATTTTAGCAACTAATCGGCCTTGGCATGCCATCTCAGCTAAGCAGATTGAGTGCAGAACAGAGCAAGGAATCTTCTTAAGCAGAGCATATTGACTGTAAACTACTTCGGCAAAGAGTGAGATTAACAACGTCTATCAGCTAACATTCAACGCTACACCGACATGCACGGGGCCTCAGTCTAGAATGCGCGTACCGTGGGAGAAGCTGACCGCCGTGCGTCTCCACATGAACGTCGCCAGCAGTGGCGGCGCTGACCGTCCTGCACCTCCACAAGAACGTCGCCAGCGGTGGCGGCGCGACTAGAGGACGGCAGTCTACGAGAGCGTACTGTGGGAGCGAGGGGATCACGCGCTGTGCGTCCCCTCAACGAACCGTGGCGCTGACGTATCGGCGCGGCGGGGAGGGTGGCTTTGGCGGAGCGAATGGAGTGGAGGGGGACGGGGGGGACGGGAGTTGGGGAATATTATTGGCTAGTTGGCTTCGCCCCCTCCAAAAAAACTTGTTTCTTCACGCGATCCATCGATACTACTACTAGTAATCAGGTAATCCCGACTAAAATGGCGCGGCCGGGTCTTTTCCCGCGCGATATGCTGGGAGGTTGGCTTAGTTGGGTTTTTTAGGACGAGTAATGCTACACCTACGTAATCCCAGTTATGTAATTAACGTAATGTGAAACGTGTGAGCTGTTGATTGTAGATTGGGGGGAGGGAGGGGCCCACCACCATGAAAATCAGGGGAGGAGAGAGATAGGAAATTTACGTTAACCCTTTCGTGGGTTCCCGTAGATGTAGAAAGATGTGAAATGCATGAATGAGTAGTGGACGTACTATTGGAGTGCCTGAGATAAATTGTGTATGTATAGACCCTATGTGCTTTTTTTACTTCGCATGTTAGCTTTGTCCCGGTTCAGTAAAAAGCAGAGTTGGTGATGATGGTGTGCCTGTCATTGTGCAATATAGGCCGTCTGATCTATATCTAACGGATAGGAAGGAAACTATGACAATTTACCTGCACTCCTCTCCACATTTGCAGATAAGGCCTTCCCTCGTTCATCCTTTTCTCCCACAAGATCTTGATCTTCCGTGCAACGCACGGGCATCTTGCTAGTACTCCTACAATATACTATATTATTGTGAAAGTTCATATACACCTGCCCATATTAATGCAAACACAACAGATTTTCATTACATTTCGAACTTTTGTAGGACAGAAAAATAAAAGAAACCCGACCTTAAACCTATTCTACGGCAGCGACCCTAAACCCGACCCTAAACCTATGTACGGGGGCGGGGTTCAAGACCCGTGAAGTGAAGGTGCGGTCTCTGGCAAGGAAGAGTAGAACACATGATACGGACCGGCCAGTTGGCACACCATGCATGCCCTGCCGCCTCCCATGACCTACTCATCCTCGGAGGAGTCCCCAACCTCGGTGGTGCCGGACGTTGGACGGCGGCAAGTAGGACACGAGGCTGACGGTGCTCCCGTCATCGGCCGCCAGCATGGCCACTGCTTGTGCGGTCGCGTCCGCGTCCGGCTACGCCGCTATTGCGCCGCGAGAGGCAACTTGAGCGAGGGCGGCGACCTCGAGCTTCATCCCCGAAGACAAGCTCTCCCGCAGAGCGTTCGCGCTTGCGGTCATGGCGGATGTGGTGCCAGGTAGGAGAACGATGCGCTATGGTGTGGAGGTTAGCTAGGTGTTGCCACTTTATGTAGCGCATTCCAGTGAGGCCAAGCGTCCTGGTGCGTCATTAAGTCGCCGGAGTTGGTTCCTCGGGCACCGAGCCTCTTAACGACAGCATACAGATGGACGACATGAATGCGGGCAGCTGGCACCGGCTGGGAACGCACCGTGTGACGGCACGAGGGACGAGGGTTTTTGATGTGCCAGGGTAGAAAACTGCGGTCGTGGCAACATTGGAGATGCTCTTTGCTCACATGTGATCCCCGCATGTCATTGAAAAAGCAAGACGACCCGGCATGGTGTCAGGTCCTGAGGATGCAGTTGGCCAGGCTACACCACTCCGCGGATGAGTCCTAGTGCCCCGTGCATCCTCGACGAGCCGGGTGTTAGGGTGTGTTTGGATTATGGCCAAAGTGCACCTTACCAAAATTTTGGTCATGACCCAAAGATTGGTCTTTGTTTGGATGGTTGCCATTTTTTGGCATGCCAATGAACTCTAGCCAACTCTAGTTCATTTTTCTTGCTAATGTCGGCCAAATCATGGGTAACCAAAACCTCAACCAAAATTTTGGCTACCCAATGCTTTGATGGGGCAACCTTGGGCACAAACCAAACATATTGTTGGTCGTGCCACCGCACTAACGCCACCCTCGGCACACTGAAATCGACCGTGTCTAGCGACGATGAGCGTGTCGCTCACCACGGTCGCCGTGTCCAGAGGCGGTGCTGGTGCTGCGCCATGTTGTTGGCCCCCACGACCCACATGAACGATTGCCAGTGGCGAGGAGGTCATGGGCCAACTCCTCCATTGGGCTAGTCTGCGCTACATCATCCTGACAAGTGTGCCCCACATGTCGGTTTCCCTATTTTCTCGGCCATATTCGAGCGTGAGTGCTCCGCGTCGCGCATTAGGCCTTTCACTATGTAGACCAAGCGAGACAACTTATTGTTTATTTGAGCCGTTCAACTATAATCATGTGGCATTTGCTTATTTCTCATTCTTCTCCAACCCTCTTCTCCATCGATCATGTTGCCCTCCGGTCGAGCCCATCCTCCCGGATGCCTCATTTGAACATTCTGCCGAGTATCATTCGCATGTGGGCCTAGACCGTGCTTGTATTTCACTTTGCCTCCACTACGTGTCGCTTCGCGTCTTAGTTTTAATATCCCATTCGGTTCATGCCTCGACACATGTTGACGAGATCGATTGACGTTCAGATATCAATTGCGTGTCGTGCAAGGACATAAAGGTTTGGTCTGTTTCTATGATAGAAATGACCCGCGAGGGGGGGGGTGAGGGAGTCCTGGACTAAGGGGTCCTCGGGCGTCCGACCAGTTATCTATGGGCCGGACTGATGGGTTGTGAAGACATGAAGGCCGAAGACTGCACCATGTCCGGATTGGACTCTACTTGGCGTAGAAGGCAAGCTTGGCGACCGAAGATTCCTTCTTATGTAACCGACTCCATGTAAACCCTAGATCCCCTCGGTGTCTATATAAACCAAAGGGGATAGTCCGGAAAGGACAACACATATATTCATTACCATACCCACATAGGCTAGACTTCTAGGGTTTAGCCATTACGATCTCGTGGTAGATCCACTCTTGTAACACTCATATTCATCAATATCAATCAAGCAGGACGTAGGGTTTTACCTCCATAGGGAGGGCCCGAACCTAGGTAAACATTGTGTCCCCCATCTCCTGTTACCATCGATCCTAGACGCACATTTCGGGAACCCCTACCCGAGATCCGCCGGTTTTGACACCGACATTGGTGCTTTCATTGTGAGTTCCACTGTGCCATCGACAAAAGGTCTGATGGCCCCTTAAATCTTCAATAATGACGCGGTCCAGGGAGTAATCTTCCTGCCCGGACAGATCTTCGTATTCGGCAGCTTCGTACTACAGGCCAACTCGCTTGGCCATCTGGAGCAGATCGACAGCTATGCCCCTGGCTATCAAGTTGGATTCGATAGCTTGAACTACGCCACGGACATCCGTGGAGACCTAATCTTTGAGGGATCAGAGCCCGCGGCGATCGCTCCCCCTCATCCCGATGAACGTGACTTAAATCTGTCATCGAATCAGACCCAGGAGATGGTTCCTGCGGCTGCAACGACCCTAGAGCTAAAGCAGATCGAGCCATCCGAGGCCTCAGAGTCCGCGGTGTTGGAGCCGCACACAAACTCGACGCCCTGCAATATTCGCTTTAACGGAACTTCGGACTTGTCTCCGGCTATAAGTTCCGGACTGTGTATGCCCGCGGACACCGAGCTAGATCGGTTATCGATCTTCGAGTTCAGCGCTGCTGACGTTTTCCAGCACTCGCCTTTGGGTGATGTGCAAAAATATTTAAAGAATCTGTCCTTGGAGAAGTACTCCCAGCCAAACTATGTCCGGTTCGAGCTAGAGATGGATGATGAGGAATTTTGCTTCCCACGCGCCACCCACTTCATAGCCACGGTCGATGACTTAACCAACGTGCTTGACTATGGCCCTGAAGACATCGACGTCATGGACGACGATGCCGACAAGGAGCAAGGTCAAGACCCGCCATTCACTGGATGTACGACGGCTACCTCTTCGTACGACGTGTACATGGTTAATACACCTAAAGGATCTGGCGATGACAAAGAAGAGCCGGATCCGAACAAAACCTCTGAGACACAGTCCAAGCGCCGGCGGCAAAAACGGCGCCCTAAGCCCCGTCGCTCAAAGAACGACAACACTGGCACCGAAGAAAATAGTACTCCAGGCGACGCCGAAAACAGTGAAGACCCCGCCGGGGCTACATCCGAACAGGAACACGACAGCAGGCGAGACAACACTGACAAACAGGCCATAGAAGATGACCCAGAGCATGATAGTTACCGTCCACCCTTCGAGGAGGAGACAAGCCTTGGCAACGAAGAATTCATCGTGCCTGAGGATCCTCTCGAGCAGGAGTGCTTCAAGCTTCAACTTATAGCCACTGCAAGGAGCCTGAAAAAGAAACAACGGCAGCTTCAAGCTGAACAAAACCTGCTCGTAGACAGATGGACTGATGTCCTCATAGCCGAGCAATACGGCCTCAACCGCGCAGTCAAGAGCTACCTGAAGCGCAGACTGCTACCTCAATTCGATGAGGAGGCGCCGGAGCACATATCTCCCTCGCGTAGTGTGAACTGACCACCACGTGGTCAGGACAGGGCGGCTAAACGGCCACCCTGCGGTTGGGATAAAGCGGCAGTTCAGGCCAAACAGTAGCCCGCCCCACCGCCTCACAAAAACAGGGATAGACCAGCTCGGGACCATACATACGATCTTCGGCAGGAATCGGACAATAGAGGAGGACACACCAGATCTATATACGGATCGCGAGGACGTTTCCATACTCGGGACGACAGCTACCTATTCAGACGTGACAAACTTAATCACACCCATGTCGATAACCATAGACGAACGTCGTCGGAGACACGCCGTGACGCGGCCCTGTATAGAGGTGCCGCACACCCCCTCTGTTTCACAGACGAGGTGCTGGACCATGAATTCCCCGAGGGGTTCAAGCCTATCAATATTGAATCATATGACGGAACAACCGACCCTGCAGTGTGGATCGAAGATTTTATTCTCCACATACACATGGCCCGAGGAGATGACCTCCATGCCATCAAATACCTCTTAAACCTCAAAGGACTAGCTCGACACTGGCTAAATAACCTTCCTGAGAACTCCATCGGCAGGTGGGAGGACTTAGAAGAAGCCTTCGTTGACAACTTCCAAGGTACATATGTCCAGCCACCCGATGCCGATGACTTAAGCCATATAGTTCAACAACCTGGAGAATCAGCGAAAAAATTCTGGACTAGGTTCCTAACCAAAAAGAACCAGATCGTTGACTGTCCGGATGCCGAAGCCCTAGCGGCCTTTAAGCATAGCATCCGTGACGAATGGCTCGCCTGCCACCTCGGCCAAGAAAATCCGAGGTCCATGGCAGCCCTCACGACACTCATGACCCACTTTTGCGCGGGAGAGGACAGTTGGCTGGCTCGCAGTACAAGCATAGCCAACGAAGCAGGCCCCTCCGAGGCCAAATGCAGCACCAGCAAGCTCCGGCGCGACAGACACAAATGCCGACGCAATGGCGATAACACCGATGACAATACCATTCACACCAGATTCAGTGGCTCCAACTCCGGCCAGCGAAAGAAACCCTATAAAAGAAATGGCAAAGGACCATCCAGTTTGGACCGCATACTCGACCATCCGTGCCAGATACATGGCACCCCAGACAAACCGGCCAACCATACTAACAGAGATTGCCAGGTCTTTAAGCAAGCCAGCAAGGTAAATAGCATAAACAAGGAAGGGGAATCGCAGAGCAAGGACGAAGACGAGGAGCCCCGGCAGCCGAACACTGGGGGGCAGAAGAAATTCCCACCTCAAGTCAAAACGGTAAACATGATATACACCACACACATCCCCAAAAGGGAGCGCAACCGCGCACTCAGGGACGTTTATGCGGTAGAGCCAGTCGCCCCCAAATTTAACCCATGGTCGTCAGTCCTGATCACCTTTGACCGTCGTGATCATCCAACTAGCATCGGTCATGGCGGTTTGGCCGCATTGGTACTCGACCCAATCATCGACGGATTTCACATGACACGAGTCCTAATGGACAGTGGTACAGCCTCAACCTGCTCTATCAAGATACAGTATGCAAGATGGGCATTAATCCCTCACGAATCAAACCCATGACAACTACCTTTAAAGGAGTCATACCAGGCGTAGAGGCCCGTTGTACGGGCTCGATCACGCTGGAGGTGGTCTTCGGTTCCTCGGATAACTTCCGAAGCGAAGAACTAATCTTTGTTTTCGTCCCATTTCGGAGCGGCTATCACGCCCTGCTCGGACGAACCGCATTCGATAGATTCAATGCGGTACCACATTATGCTTATCTCAAGCTAAAGATGCCCGGCCCACGTGGCATCATTACAGTAAATGGAAACATGGAATGCTCCCTCCGTACAGAGGAGCACACTACCACCCTAGCAGCAGAGGACCAAAGCGGCCTTCTCAAGCAGCATTATAATACGGCTGCTGAGCCCCTGGACATCATCAAGAGGGTCCGGACCACACTACAGCAGGACAGCTCGGCTCAACAAGAGCCGAGTTAGCAATATGACCTCCATCCCAGCCCCGATGAGGCAATGGAACTAATACCACGCGTACATAAACTACACACTCAAAACACCATGGGAATCTATGGAGGCATAAACTCGTCAGCAATCCATGGTATGGCTCGACCGACATCAGGATTCACACGCCTTTACTTTTGTTTTTTATTACGGGTTTTTTCTCTTTTTGTGGTCTATGCAGATGACTCGTTTGCAGAACACACCAAGGAGGCAAGGAGCTCTGGCATACAAATGAACACCCAGGTGGTCTCTATTAACAATCGCCATACTTGTTTTACATACCCTCACGCAGTCCGCCCCTCGTCACGGCATGATAAATAGCTTTACTTTCTTGTCGAATTATTTGCACAAAGTACACCTCGACGTACAAATTACATCACAATGGTGAATGAATGATGGCATCAGCTTATTACCTAATTTTCCTGTTTTCTCACCTATGTACAAATTACTTATTGCACACGTACACCATGGTACGGATTACTGCGCCAGGGGCTTCATTACACCCAACACTACGACGATAAAAAGTCCAAACACTTTTATAGTATAGTTCAGCACCCCGAACTTATAGCATTATATGCATCGGCTTCGAATCATGTCTTTGGTCAATGGTTGGGTTGCCCGGCTCCTGTGCTTACTACCTTAAGTCCCGCTATATCAGCTAGGGGAGTAAAGGGAGAACTACTGCGATTGTGTCCCGGTTCTTCCGGACGAGTACCTCAGTATAGAAAGCCGAAAACTGACTGTCATGATGCGGCGAGAGCTGATCAGCTATTCAAGAGGTTCCGAATCGTTATAGATTTTTTCCGCTTCACGCGAAGAATCGGTCCCCCCGATTAGGCGTGTATAGCGCCCCTAGTTCGGCCTTCCGAATACTAAGGGCTTCGCCTAACTTTTTTGTCAAACTCCTATGGCTAAGTGAGGGCGGCAAAGGCCGCATAGTCTGATTGCCTTGTTCATTGCGCTAAACACCTCCTTTAAGGACCAGAATGTGGAGTAAAGAGTGTTTAGATTTATCCCGAACACCCCCATACTATCTACATGGGGGCAGAAGCCGACGACTGGTCAACCCTCAAATTTCATAAACGGCCGCACAAGAGGTAAAATGTAAATCATAAGCATTATAATATATAACATCACTGCTCCATATTACAGGATAGTATAATACAAATGTTCTCATGGGAAAACGATATCCTACGAACATTGTCCCGCCACAAGGCGGGACCCCTCCAAGACACCATCAAAATAGAGCTCGGGTCGACGATGCTCCTTGTCCTCCGGCGGTCCCTCGGTCATCAGCTTCTTGGCATCCATCTTTTCCCAATGCGTCTTGACACGGGCAAAGGCCATACGCGCACCTTCGATCCAGACTGACCGCTTCACGGTTTCAAGTCGCAGACAGGTGTTAACAAGCCGTTTTACAAGTCTGAAATGGCTGCTAGGTACAAGATCGGCAGGTCACAACCGAACTATCAGGTCCTTCATGGCTAGCTCCGCCGACTTGTGCATCTCGACCAACTGCTTCAGCTGGTCAATGAAGGGCAATGGATGTTCGGGTCCAAGATACTAGGACCAGAATAGCTTCTCTGTAGACATTCCTTCTTCGGAGCAGCATCCGATATACTACGCGGAAGATCTATAAAAGCCCCTGGAGAACCCGAATTCGGATAAGTACAAGGAACGTTTCTTACACACACTTCCTATGCAGGGCGAAAGATTTACATGTCGTAATCTTCTTAGCCGCCTGAATCTCCTGGAGAGCGTCCTGGGCTTCGGCTCGTGCATCCTGTGCGCTCCGGTGGGCCTTCACCAGTTCGGACTCCTGCACCTTACAATCGCGCTCCAAGGACTCAAATGTCTCGATCACTCCCTAGAGCTATTGCTGCGCCTCAGCAACTTGTGCCTCGTGCTTCTCGCGCGCGGTGCGTTCCGTGGTCGTTTGTCCTCAGCCTCGGCTAACGCCTTCTTAAGTGCCGCCACCTTGGCCGTGGCCACTAATAAAGTTTATGACACTTTAGTCCGGCTGGACTGCTCATTTTTTTCGAAATATACCCATAGGTTACTTCATACCTTAGCTATCGTCCAGCTGCTTCTTCACGAGGCCGAGCTCCTCCTCGGCCCGCTCCAGTTTCCGCTTCAATCCGGAAACTTCCGCAGCATGAGCAGTGGCAGTCTGTAGCGATACCTGCTTATTCACCTAGACAACTCATGTTAGACTCCTGCGATATTTATTCTCAATCCTCTGTTTGGCTTTTCCTCCCGAACACCAAACAGAGCAATAGGGGCTACTATCTATACGGCGATATTTTTCCTACAATCACATTACTCACCTCAAAGCCCGTTAGAAGGCTGGTGCAGGCTTCGGTCAGTCCGCTTTTGACAAACCGAACCTTCTCTATTACCATGTACAGAAGAACACGATGCTCATCCACGATAGAGGCGCCTTGTAGCGTCTCCAGTAGATTATCCGGTGCCTCTGGTTGGACAGAGGTCACCGGTGGCACAGGCACATTCCCTCCTTGGGGGGAATGCCGTTTGCTGGACCCTGAAGCCATGTAGATCACCAAAGTGGTATCCGGCCAAGGCCCGAAGAGAACTCGGGCCCCGTCACCGGTCCCCGTGGGGACTCTTTCCCCCGTATGTCCGGCGGCCGAGGAGTCATCCTGGGGGGTCACCCCGATGGTCTCCGGAATCTCCCCCCGGCCTGGGAAAGTCTTTTTGGACGCCATCTCGTCGTCACCCTGGGGTGAGATGGAATGAGCAGGTGGCGGAGACATACTAGCCATCTCCTTTGAGTCCAGCGAATCCTCGGTCGAGGATCGCGGGGAGCCGTCGCCTGCCGGACTGCAACGACAAGGTTTAAATGCGTCAATATTACAAACCGAGAAGGTGGGATGTTTTTGATTCTAGTACTCACGATGCGGCCCGAGGTTTGGTCCGACGAGGTCGCTCCGGACTGCTGTTAACATCGCACGCGGAGTTATCCACGCAGGAGCCTCTCCCCCTCTTGGGCGCCTCCACCTCCAAACTCGTAGAGGCCTCCCTTTTCTCCCTTCCTCTCGCAGGAGGGGAGTCGCCTTCCTCCTCGTCGTCATCGGCGGCGGCTGAGGGGTCCGTCTCGTCGTCAGACGAGATGACCAAGGTACTCCTTCGGCAAGCCCATGCCTGGTCCCCTTGACCATGGTTTTGACCTTCTTCTCCAGCACATCATAAGGCGCCGGAAATTGCATCTTGGTAAGAAGTGGGGTTTCTTCATCTTCGGGCAGCGGAGCCAGACTATTAATCCATCCTGATAGATCGACCCAGGCCTGAAAAATAAATTGACAAGCAGGCTTAGTATCCTTCCTCGAAGTGTGTCCTTAAAGACTACACCTTGACAAATTACCGAATTGGCATGATGCTTAAAGTTGAGCCCAAGATCTTTGGTCAAGGGAGGCGGCGTCTCGCTGCCCTTGAAGAGCACCTTCCAAATATCTTCATGAATTGTGGCGAAGAGCCTTAGCAGTGTCTGGTGCTCGGTCGGATTGAACTACCACAAATAACAGGTCCGGCGCTGGCATGGAAGGACCCAGCGTACAAGCATGACCTAGATCACATCAACGAGCTTGATCTCCTGGGTTATCATATTCCGGAGGAACGTTTGGAGCCCCGTGATCTCTTCTAGAGATCCCCAGGTCAGGCCCATCTCCTGCCAGGAGGTAAGCTGCATCGGGACTCCAGATTAGAAGTTGGGAGCCGCCGCCCAGTTGGCATCACGCGGCTCGGTGATATAGAACCACCCCGATTGCCATCCCTTCACCGTCTCTACGAAGGAGCCTTCGAGCCAGGTGGTATTGGGCATCCTGCCCACCATGGCACCTCCACACTCGGCCTACTGGCCGCGCACCACCTTTGGCTTTACATTAAAAGTCTTCAGCCATAAGCCAAACTGAGGTGGGATGCAGAGAAAGGCTTCGCACATAAGTATGAATGCGGAGATATTGAGGATAAAGATGGGGGCCAGATCGTGGAAGTCCAACCCATAGTAAAACATCAATCCACGGACAAATGGATGAAGAGGGAATCCTAGCCCGCGGACGAAGTGTGTGAGAAACACAACCCTCTAGTGGGATCGGGGTTAAGGATGATCTTCCCTCTTTCCGGGAGTCGGTGAGCAATCTCATTGGCTAGATAGCCTGCCTCCCGGAGCTCCGTTATGTTCTTCTCCTTAACGGAGGAGGCCATCCACTTGCCACCAGCTCCGGATCCGGACATGATTGGAGTGTCTTCTCGTACAGGGAAAAGCCAAAAGCTTGGGCACTAGAGCTCAAGGACGGAAGGACTGGAGTGAAGAAGGGTGTGGGTGAAGGAAGAGTGTCCTTATCCCCTTATAAAGACCGCGAATATCAAGCGCCTCCCCGCTCGCCTTGAACTCGCCTATTCCCTAGAGCCGTGCAAAACGGCACGGTTGGGTTACCCACGCCTGTATTGATGAGATTCTCGTAATAAGGGGGGCATGATCTCTGCTTTGACAAGACGTGCCAATGACAACCGCATCTTGCAACATGGAGTGGCATACGAAAAACGGTTCGTAATTACGGCTGGACAAACACGGTGTCATATTGTAAAAGCTGTCAGCGGATTAGACTCATGCAATAATATATGTTCTCTCTACGGTTATATATGGTGTGTGTGACAGGTCCGGATACAGTCATCGCATCCGAAGACTATCTTGAAGTTCGGAAAGAAGGGAACCCGCCTTGCAATGCCGAAGACGAATCTGCACGCCAGACTCCTCGTCATTGAAGCCAGGTTCAGGGACCACTGAGGGAGTCCTGGACTAATGGGTCCTCGGGTGTCCGGCCTGTTATCTATGGGCCGGACTGATGGGCTGTGAAGACATGAAGGCCGAAGATTGCACCATGTCCGGATTGGACTCTACTTGGCGTGGAAGGCAAGCTTGGCAATCGAAGATTCCTTCTTATGTAACCGACTCCATGTAAACCCTAGACCCCCTCGGTGTCTATATAAACCAAAGGGGATAGTCCAGAAAGGACAACACATATATTCATTACCATACCCACATAGGCTAGACTTCTAGGGTTTAGCCATTACGATCTCATGGTAGATCCACTCTTGTAACACACATATTCATCAATATCAATCAAGCAGGACGTACAGTTTTACCTCCATAGAGAGGGCCCGAACCTGGGTAAACATTGTGTCCCCTGTCTCCTGTTACCATCGATCCTAGACGCATAGTTCGGGACCCCCTACCTGAGATCCGCCAGTTTTGACACTGACAGGGGGGTCTGTGGGGATCAGAGGGAGTATATTGTACATTCATAAGTGAAACGAACGTATTGTACCCACCCTAGTCCTCATTCAATCGATCTCCAGACCCTAAGATGAAAACGAGAGAGAACGAGTGGGGGCATTTGTGATACCTAAGGCGGATTCAAAATTTTGAACCGGTGATCATAGCATCCGCAAATCATATATAAAGGGTATTCAACGTTCGTTTTGTTATTGAACGTACAATATACTCCCTCCTATCCTTTTTACTTTACATATAAGTTTTATGTGTAGTCAAAGTATCTCTACTTTGATCAAAAAAGTATCAACATTCAACAACGCCCAATCAATATCGTTAGATTCGCAAGTACTCCTAGATTTCTACTCGAGATGGTTTGCATTTTGTTTTCAACCACGTGAATGTGCTTTTTCTTGCGCATGGTCTTCCTACTAGGATTTCGCCACGTATAGCCAGTCCAATAGTAACTTTTTTAAGCTCCTTGTCCAATAGTACTAGTGGAGTACTGACAACATCTGTACTAGAGTATGCAGTGCTCATAGTAGTACTCCCTCCTTCCATTTATATAGGGACTATGTGGAGGAGAGAGATGTGAAAAATTAAGGGGAGCATGCTTTGTGTAAGTTACATGTCATATATTAGTACTTTAACATTTGGTCAAAGTTAGCCTCGAAAAACGCATTAGGCCCTGTACAGTAAACGGAAGGAGGGAGTAATAGTGGATGTGAATCCTCTGACATAGGTATCGCTGCCTTACCCTCCCTTTCGGTCACTAACTGGCGGACCCCATGCTTGCTAGGCCCCGCATGTCAGTTAGTCAATGGGTTCGGCCATGTCAGGGTATCCTCATCCGTAGTATACTCCCTCTGTTTTTATTTACTCCGCATAAGATGGAGGGAGTGGTAGTATAAATGACGCGGGCGGGGAAGGGGGAGGGACGCCGGTTTGCTCTCAACCGCGGTCCCACAAGCAAGTGAAAACACAAGACGAAGCACGTTCCATTCGGTGAGCGACGTGGAGGGTCCAGCTTGCCGGGCTGCAACGTGAACGCGACAAGGGCGATGTACAGTCAAAACCGATTGACTGGTCGTCACCCGAACCACTATTCACACCAGTACCTTCGCTGCTCGGCCTACGCCAGCCACTGCCCTAAAACCACACCTAATCTCCAGCCCCTTCCCCCACCTTTCGATCCCCTAGCCCGCATCAAGCGTCCCCTAGTTCGCCGGAAAGCCATGGTGTGCCGCAAGATCACGTACTACAGGATGTTGACGCTGGAGCGCCACGCAGAAATCGCGGCGGTGGTCTGCGCCACAGACCTCCATTCCCAAGTTCGCTTTGTGGCGGGCAATCCCCGGGTTCTCTGGAGCCAAGCTACGAGGAGGAGGAAGCCAATCCAATGTTCATGGCGGAGGACGCGGCGCAGAAGGCCCCCGATGGGTATGAGACGATGGCCGTCGACTTCGTGTCATTGAGGCTCTCCTGCAGGCGGAACCGGATGTTGTGGATGTGAACCGGGCGTCGGAGGCTCAACTTGAGGCGGAGCGCGCGGATGCTGCTACCATCGAGGCCCTCCTGCAGGCGGAACCAGACGTCATAGACATGAACCGGGCGGTAGAGGCTCAACTCGACGCGGAGCGCGTGGATGCCGCTCTCATCGAGGCCCTCCAGCAGGCGGAACCGGACATCCTGGACTTGAACCGGGCGGCGGAGGATCGACTCGACGCGGAGCGCGCGGATGCCACTACCATCGAGGCCCTCTTGCAGGCGGAACTGGACGTCCTCAACTTGAACTGGGCGGTGCTCTCATCCGTGCAGAGCGCCCGCACGCTCCGCGTGAACGAGTAGCTGGAGGCCGAGGACAACCACGGTGCGGAGACACACGTCGGCAGCTACGGCTGGTTCACGCCGGCAGCCATAGACGACGAGGCCGTCTTGTTCCGTGAGCAGTGATAGTTTTTCTTTATGTTGTTGTTTTTATGGATCTTTTGCTGTGTAAAAACATATATTGTTATGCAAGTCACCTGACTTGGGTCAGTTTACCATTTCAGATGGTTGGATGAATATCCTACGTCTCCTAACCCTTCTTCCTCACCTCTTCTTCTTCTCCAACAGATCACCGTACGGGCCGTATGGATACTCCCCAACATGTGGTTGGATAAACATACTCTATGAACGAAAATTATGTGTCAGCGGTAGGATGGCTGAGTTTGGTTTGCTCACATGCGACAGCACGTGTTAGTGAGGGTGCGTTCCCTTGGTTGGGTTTGCGGCGTGCAGGAGCGACTATGTGAGGGTGCGGTGCGACCGCGGCGTGCAGGAGCGACCGTGTGAGGGTGCGGTGCAACCGCGACAGCCGTGCGCAAGTGTACCTCCTTTTCATTTTGAAAACTTTAGGCAAGCTTGGCAAAAATGTGTGGCGAAGTATGGCAATGCAAGGCCTAGACCAAAACATGATAAGTACGTACTAGGACTACTAGTGTTAAAAAATAAAAGGCGGGGTTTTCCTTCGCAGGATTAATCGATACAAATCCTCGTTTCACGTGTCAATTAATGCGTATTTTTTTCTCCAAAGCCCAAAGAGCTAACCATCTCACTCCTCATCACTTGATTAATGCAGCGCTATGCAAACCAACCTTCTCAGTTCCGCATGCATGCAGGGGATATTAATGTCCTTGGTTGCTAGTATACTCCCTCCATTCTTTTTTAGTTTGCGTATAACTCGGCGCATGCATACCAAGCAGACCACCCCGTGCATTATTTTGGACAATTTTACCCCTGCATGCAAGGACCTAGGGGAATGTATAGCCCTTAATAAACATGGAGTCATTGGTTCCTTTTCCTTGATTCCTTCTTGAGTCTTCTCGGATTCTCCACAAGCGCGCTTCCCCTGCCTCTTATATGCATGCTGCATGCATGCGTTTGGTTTGTCATCACTCCCGGGCTGCATGCACGGCTATAAAGCAAGGGTAAAAAAACCCCATCAATTTTGCCTTGATTAGTGTTAGTGGCCTTTTGCAAATTGTAATTTTGATATAATGGCCTTGTGTACAAAAAATGGAGGTAGTAACTATTATATTTGACTTCCTTCCCCATTGCGGTGACATCAATGATATGTCGAATGTTGTGGTTTGGCGAAGTGCGTTCGACGGAGAACACCATTGAGGGAGACCACGGTAAGTCGTTCGCAAGTGCCGCCTGCAAGCCGAGACAACCGCCTTATTTGCATCCAGGAAGTCCGTTGAACCAAAGGATGCGTAAATGTACTAGTACTACTAGTACACAATAGCGTCATCCGTCCAGCTTAGTGCGGTGAGATGGTTTCTCGAAGAAGACGATGGAGAAGCGGAGTCAGCGAAGAGTGAAATGATGGTTGCTTCATCCGTGCTTTCTGATTTGACGCCTCACTGCTTTGTGATTTGTGATAGAAGGGACTGGGGAGTAGGCTCTATGCTTTATACTGTACATGCGTCCAAGCACGGGAGAAAGAGGAGAGACTTTGCATTTTTCTATTCCTTCAATCAATCGATCAGGGAGCTTCAGTTCCATCTTTTTGTCTTTGGCAACACCGTCCACAATGGTTCCCACGATGCCAAAAGCTATTTTCACATTTGGCTACACATTGTGGATGCCCTTAACCATACCACTTGGTTTTGCTCCTGTGTGTTATCTATACAAATCTCAATTATATTGATCTAAAAAATTATAGAATCAAGATTAGTAAAAAGGAGGTGATTCTGCCGCGCGGATGGCGAGGGAGGTTTCTTATTTTTAGAGGACGTTGTCCTGGAGGTTTTCTAACATGCGGTCCCATGTGTCAGTGCTTTACCAAGACGATCCGTGTCCCACGTGAGGCAGAATAACGACAGAAGCAACGCGTGGTTAACTTGAAGAAAATGAGGGAGAAGCGGATTCAATAATGAGTGAAATGATGGTTGCTTCGTACCTCCAACTTCTTTTTTTAGCATTATTACTTCATCCCTCCAACTTAACCGTGGGAAAGGTGCAGCTTTGTAATTTGACGCCTCATTGCTCATTACTACGCCGGCGCCATGACTGGGTGCTTCACCCCGGCTGCTCTGCACTATATTCCGGTATGGCACGTGGACCTAGTAGCTTGATGTACCACATGTCGGCGAAAGGGACTAGAAGATTTATGAAAGCGAGAGCTCCACTCTTACGATGGAGGAGTACACGACACGATGGCCCAGTGAACTGTCACTTGTACTGTATAGTACTATAGTTTTGCTGTTTCGCAAGATCCATCGATACAAACCTGATTAAACAGGAAAGTGCGGGATTTTTCCCGCGCGATATATGATACTGGCCATACATTTCAAAGGCAATTTTAATGTATGCAAACTGAATAATTAAGTAACAATATTATATCTAGTAAAACTAAAAACACATATGATTTATTGTGTTAGAGTGTAGTAGTAGTGATGTATTGCATAGTTGTTAGATGTAACATGCGAGAACGTGTAGAGATGTAGTTTTGGATGGCCTACAGAGAGAAAAGCGTAATACGTTCACCGAACTTCAAAATAAGCTGATTATGGTCATTATATACGTTTTGCGGTGATTATACGGTCACTTGCTCATGGTTCAGCATCGGATTGCACTCTGTTGACTAGCCAAATAGTCTGCGTGGCACCATGTTGACTAGTTAAATTGACCACGTTCCTTGTGGGTCCCACCTGTCAGTTCGCATAGGGAAAAGGTCAGGTAAACACAAATTTACACAGGCGCGACAAGACTCCAACCCGTGCGCGGGAATCACCTGGTTGTGTATGTGTCTGTCAGGGCCTGATGTGTGCGCATGCACGTGTAGGTTGAGCACTTGAGCGTGAGAGTGTGTGTTGGTCGTGTGGTGTACTGGTGTGCATGCATGTGTGTGTGTGTGCGTGCGTGTGAGTGTTGCGTGCGTGTGTGGCTGCGTGTGTACGTGTGAGTGTCGCATGCATGCGTGGGTGCATGTGTTCATGTGAGTGTTGCGTGCATGCAGTTTGTGTGCATGCGTGCGTGCGTGTATAATCACCACACCAGCTCCTGTGTGATAAAACAGACGGCTCAGCATACCATTACAAGGCCACCTTGTTCGCTGTGCCTGTGGTCATGACTTCGAACCACCATCCAATATTTTTTTGCCGTTTGTTTTCATTCTTACTAGCAAGATGCCCATGCATTGCACGTAACATCAAGATGCATTTGTATGACTACTTTATCTTGTGAGAGAAAAGGATGAACAAGGGAAGGCCTTATTTGCAAATGTGGAGAGGTGTGTGGGTACCTTTTTGCAAAATTGCCATAGTTTCTTTCCTGTCCGTCAGATATAAATCGGATGGCCTATACTGCAGGATGGCAGGCACACCATCATCACCAACTTTATTTTTTTATAAGAGTGTAGATGTAGAGTAGATACAAGCCGACATGTGGGCCTGATGGTAGTGAGATAATGTGATGCAACACTAGAGGTGCCCCGTGCAGCGTTTAACTGGTCAACTAGTCGTGTCTAGAGCAAATACAGAGTTGTACGGTGAGCCTGTGACCATATAATAACCACAAAACGTAAATGGTGACCCTAATGAGTGGATTATGAAGTCCAATGTACATATCGTGCTTTCGCTTCAAATACAATGATCGTCACTGTATATATCGCGAGAGAAAGATGAAACATGCGTGAATGTGCTGGGGGCTTACTTTTAGAGGACCTGGAGATAGTTTGTGTGCGTACGTGAAAGGGGCGTAGAGGGGGGTATGCGATGTAGAGGGAGATACTCTTCGTTTCTCTTTTATTCTGACTAACTTTATATATAGTATAAAAATATACAAATTCACAATGCGGAATAAATATCATTGTGGGCACCATGCAATGCAAATTAGCGTTCATACTCCTCCATATAACTTTGTAATGTTGTATATATGTAGAAATTCTAAAATAATTTTTTGGCCACGCTTTATTCAAAAGGAATGTTGTATGCGAAGTAAACGTGAAGAGAGGGCTTTTTAGATCAATGGGGTACGTGATGTAACATGTGTGAATGTGTAGTTGATGCATTTGGCAGGGCCTAGAGAGGTATGTGTGTGTATTACGTATTCGAGAGAGGCATGGATAGAGGGGCCGACCAGGGGGCGTGGGAGAGATAGCACGAGAAATGAGAGTGGTCTAGAGAGAGACGAATATGACGTCATGGCGAGAGATTACCTTGAGTGTGTATATGCAAGGGGGGAGTGGACAGAGGCACCAAGAGAATATTTTGTGTGTGTGTGGTGTCTGTGTTGATATGTGTGGGTGTGAGAAGATAACGAGATGTGGGGGCAGAGGGTGTGTCACCGTGTGAGGTCCGGTGGGTCGAGGTGAGGCCCTTCGTTCGGTTCTGTCCTGTGCCACATTGGTCGGCCCGTGACGCATTTAGGGAGACCCATGGATGATTAGTCGTACAAGAGAAAGATAGCATAATTGTGAAGGCCTCTGTGTCCACCGACAAATCCGGCTAGGATTTGTAACCCTAGGTTCTCGGACTAAGGTAACCCCTTTATCTCTGATATTACAATTCATCCAACCTAACTTTAAGGGGCATCCTACAGAATGCTCTGCTTGAATCATACTCGTCGATTAGGACGAGAGGTGTGAGACAATGCGTGAGAGACAGGCCTAAAGATAATGTGCATACATGAGACACGTAGGTAGGTCTATGTATATAGAAAGGGTCAATGGGGATTGTGCATGTGTATGCTTGCGAGAGGAAGAGTGCTTGTGATAAAGGTTAGTGAAAACATTCGTAAATGGTTACGAGAGGGAGGGAGGGTTATATCGAGAGCATGTGTGCGAGAAAGACACCTCGGGAGAGAGTGTGTGAGCATGTCTGAGAGACCACCGATGGAGAGTGAAACTACACGTAAACGACTGCTGTACACATTGATTAAAGATATAAATTGTATCCAAATATTAGGATGGGATCATGATATTTACAGTTCGCGTAAGGAACGGTCATTGATCCATCAGACATCTAGATTCTGTCGAATTTGAGAATGTCTATGTTATTATTGAACACAATTGATCCATATAGTTAGTATTTTGAACTCCAGACAATGCATCGCTTTAGCAATCGAATATAAGCGTGAGTATAGTTCATGTTGTGTGTGTAAAACACATTATACATACGAAAGTTACACAATGAACATTATGAATAGATACCTATGAACTAGCATACATTTGAATTCAACTTATGGTGGTTTTAAAAAATCGAATTCAACATGAAGTACATTCAATTATTTGAATTTGATATCATGGCATTTGTAAATAATACCTAAATTATGGGGGAACCAATCTTTGCTCTGATTTTGTACATAATAGAATATGTAGTCGTGTACAAAATAGATTCAAATTTATCTCCTCCATTCCAAAATAATTGTAGTTATAGGATTTTCAAGTGTCAAAATTTCAAAAAGAAGTGGATAATTTAATGAGGTTTTCAAACATACAAGGTCAAATTTAACATTGTCTATTTAGGTTAATCCTCAAAGTTCAAGAGTACTATAAACGTGAATGCTTGTGTTTCAATGTTTCAAACGAAGCACCAAAAGAGCCTCTACTCACCCGAAACCGCGTGAGACCAATGTTTGGTAGGACAAGGAAATTACTTTTCTAATAACTTCGACCCGTGAAACCTACCGGCCCGACGTCCAAAGGTCTAAACCGGGGTAGGTTTGTAGCTCCATCTAGACGCCACGCAACCGCCTCCGAAAAACATTCATACACAATGGCTGCCTAAGCACACATGCGCGCAGCCGAAATTGCTCCCACGCACTATTTGGGACACCTGAGATTACCATCCTACCCCCGACCTGCATTAGTTCCAAAATTTAAGACGGGACAAAGTTTGTGCTTTCCCCAAATTTCAAAGAAGCGCGACCCATCTTGTGTTCAAAAAAGCCAAAAACAAGCGCATCCCAAGACCGAAACATGGTTCTCCCCCTCCCCCCGCCAACCCGTCCGATTCCCCATTCGTACTCCGTGGGCGCAAAAACTACCTCTCCACCAGCCGCGAAACCCCGGCGTCCTCCGTCCGCCGCCCCATCCCACCCATCAACCGCCGCCCTCCTCCATCACGCCGGAGCCGATACCCCAACGTTGTCGTCCACCGCAACCTCAACCGCAACACCCTCCACGGCTAGTAGTTGAAGCCGAGGCCGAGACGTCCGTACCCGGGCCAGTTCAACCACGCCATCCTATGCCTCACCGCTGTCGCTCCAACTTCGTCACCCTCCACCGCACCAGAGTTGTTCCTGCTATGGCGTCCTTCGCCGCCTCGGATCTGCTTCCCCTCCACCGATATACGGCCACGGCAACACAGTCAACAATTTGGCCATAGGTTTGTCCAAGGATCCACGGTTCTCCAAAACATCGGTTTCCCCGAGAGAAAAAAGAAGATTGCCGCGACATATGGAGGAGACCACACTTGCAACCGATAAGGGTACTCCTCTTCCCTTATTCGTGCAAATCTTACGTGTCTACTTGCACGGTATTCATCCCACTGAAGACACTAGTTGACCCCTTCTTCTTGATACTAGATGTTCCTAGTAACTCGCGATGCACAAGGTTTCTCCTCATATATTATTTCACCTTAGCTAGAGGTCCGTCGCCCCCCCTGAATTTCAATTCCTGGTTAGTTGATTCCCAATTAACGGAAGCATTCCCCGGCGTAACAGGCGCTAGTCCGCCTATTACGCTGGGGAAGCAGTGCCTCGGTGTTTATCTTAGGGGCGTGTGGGGAGTAGAGCTACTGGCGCCCGATCTGGAGGTCGGCCGAGATTAAAGGGATGGCCTGGGGGCGCTTCCAAGCATGGCAGTGGTGTGAGGTTCATGGGGCGGCAGAGGCAGGGGTTTGGGCCGGTGGTCATTGGCGGTTTGAGAAAGATCGTCAACAATGACTGGCGGGAGGTAGACGAAGGCCATCTGCCCGTTCCTTATAGATCGGACGGTTCATTAAAAAAATTGACTGACCTATTTATTTTTGGTCGACTGTTATCTTGATATGACCACATGTGGTGGTGTGCTGGAGGAGTACCTGCATTTCCTATGCTCATGTATTACAAAATCATACGGAGTAGAATCTAATGTTGTTTGCCATGCAATGTTGTAGAGCTATCATATGTCTCCTATCATTTATTTTTCAGCCACCTGCTATCTGCTACTTTTACAGTGCACTAGTTCTGCACACACTTCACCCATACTCTCACTATTGTGTTTTTATGCAAGGGCATTTCAGAGTCCGCCTCGAGAGAAGCAGAAAAGAAAAGAGAGAAGTTGCTCCAGCTTTCTACGCGGGTAAGCACGGCACGTTATAGCGCTATAAAGGGTGTAGTGTCAGTAGATGGAGACGGTAAACTTAGCTCTGGAGTTGATGACCTCGCTCGCAATGAACAACCATCCCAGGTGCTTGCTTTAACTTCGCGGTGTCATATGCGGTTGCATGCTCCATATGGTGTCTAGCTTGTATTCAAAAGGCTGTGGTCAGTCTTTATTAAGATAAGGAAATATATTTTTTACATGAACCACCATCCTGTGAGCACCAGAAGACAAATACCTAGTCAGGGCACTGGCCGAGCCAGTGGCGAGCCCAGCAAAGATAGGCATCACCTAGAAGCCAGCTAAAAGCCGTGATAGTGGTGAAGCAGCCCGCCTCCCACCAGACTCTCAGGTCCTAGATGATCATGCTCACCACTCCAGCTGGATGTCTAGCTTGTATTGCTTCCAATTTGGTTAAATTGCATCTGCTTAGCTTACACATTATACCTTTGAATATGACATGCATTTCTGTTTTTGGAACATACTAGTACATCTTTGTATTAACCATGTTCTTACATCAAACTAATGTTCTTGTGTATCCCTCATCAATCACTTATGATGAGGCAGTTAGGCAAGTGAACTACTCCTTATTTAAAGAATGCAGCGTCAGCCTCCCGACATGATTCTCAAGAAACAGCAAGGCTAGATGCAGATAGTGAACGTAGCTCTGCAGTTGATTACCGCATTTCCCCTACACTAGCATCGCAAGTGCTTTCTCTAACTTGGCAGCATGATATGTTGTTGCATGTTGCATATGGTGTCTAGATTCTAATTCTTCCAATCTGGTTAAACTACATGTGCTATTCTGCTTAGCTTATACATTATACCTATTAATGTGACATTCCTTCCTGTATTTAGTACATAGTACATATGTTATTAAGCATGTACTTACATAAAACTATTGTTTTTTTGTATCCCGCATCAATCAATATGACGAGACACCTTTAGTATATGCAGTGTGATATTAGTTGCATCTTTCATATGATTTATAGCATGCGTTGTTTGTAATTTGTTGAAATTCCATTTATGATGGGACGCTTTTAACTTGGCGGAGTCATATTAGTTGCATCTTTCATGTGGTGTCTAGCTTGCATTGCTTCTAATTTGTTGGAATGGTTTCTGCTTAGTTTACACAAACAATTGTGAACATGACATGCCGTCCTGTTTTTCGTACATATTCCATCCTGGTATCATGTGTTTGCCTTACATCAAAGTAGTGATTATCAGTATCATGCATGAATGAGTTCTAAAGAGAGAATTTTATTGCTTTTTATTGTTGGTTTTACTTGAAAATTCAAAATCAATAAAGCGGAAGGAAGTTAGCAAGGCAGCGGATAAAGGTGCTCCTTTTAAACGGAGGGCCTCTACAGTTTCTACTCCTCCATCCCCCCAAGATGATTTCCAAGACAACACATGCATAGACACTCAACGTAGCTGTGTTTATGATGAGCACGTCTCCCCTAGTGCACCATCACCGGTGCTCCCTCTAACTTGGCACTGTTATATGTGGTTGCATGTTATGTGTAATGTCTAGCTTGTATTGCTTCTAATTTTGTTGAATTCCATCTGCTTACTTTACACATTATACTTGAATAAGACACATGCTCCTGTTTCTAGAACATACAATATCTGTCTATCACACCATGTTCTTACATCAAATTACTACGGTTGTGTAACCTACAACAATCACTTATCATAAGACATGTTTGACTTTGGAGTGTGATATAGGTTACATCTCGCATTCTTTTCTATCTTGTACTACTAATTTGTTGAAATGGCACTTATGACGAGACAGTTTTAACTTGGTAGAGTGATATTCGTTGCATCTTTCATATGGTGTCTAGCTTTCATTGCTTCTAATTTTTTGAAATGCCTTCTCCTTAGTTTACACATCATAAGCTGTGAATATGCAATGGCACTAATGACGAGAGACCTCTAACTTGGCAGTGTGATGTTGTTTGCATCTTGCATATGATTTATTTCTTGTACTACTTCACATTTGTTTAAACACCATTTATGATGAGACACTGTTAACTTGGCAGAGCTATGTCTGTAGCATCTTTCATATGGTGTCTACCTTCCATTGCATTGCTTATAATTTAGTGAAATGTCTTCTGCTTAGTTTACACATCATAGTTCTGGTTATATCTTCTGTCTTGTTTTTCATACATATTACATCCTCCTATGATGTGGTTTTGTAACATCAAAGTTTAGTTCGTCTATATCATGCATCAATTTGTTCTGAAGAACTAAATTGTTATTCATTTTTCTTGCCGGCTTGACTTAACATGGCACAGATAAATAGGAAGAAACACAGAATGGCAGGGAACCGGAACCGGATGATTCCTGCAGATGCTGCTGGTACTGATGGTACAATAGAAGGTCAAAGTCTAGTAGAAAATTCTACAAACAGGGTATCCCATGCTACACGAGCTGTGGAAAAAGCCAAACAGAAACAAATAGCTGCCACCAAACAAGCAGAGACAGCCCTAGTTCTTGCATCACCTTCCACAGTACTACCAGTTTCAGGAGTTACTCGTGTGTCAACTGAGCTAGCAGCACGTTCCCAAGCTCCCTTGCCACTTGACACAAGACGAGTTGGCAAGATCAGATGAACTTTGTGAGCTTCAACAGCAAGAAGGTAGTTGCTGGAGTCAAGTTACAGTTGCATGCTTCTTTATATGTAGTCTCACAGTTTGATGTACACTAACACTTCCTATGTTCGTTGTTGGACTAGCACCTAGCCGCAAGAGGAAACAAACATCAGGGATAATGCTCGATAGGTTAACTAAATCTAGAGGAGGAAGAATGGAAATCCGTTTTGAGGCAGGTTTAAAAGGCCACGCGATGCTACAGAGTCAGCCAAGTTAGTATCAGAGGCAGCGGTTGCCGTTAGGTGTCATGTACGTATCCTCCCAACATGGATTCTGTACAGGAATGACAAAGATGAAACCTAGTTCAACACCTTCCTCGACCATTTATCTGTAAGTATGGTTATGTATGGAAACTAGTAATATCGTCTTGCTCTGTCCCATACTTTCTAGGTTGCTGATAATGAGACTCCCATAATTTTTAACAGATGAGGTTCAAGTTGGATAGCCAAGATGATGCAACCAGACAAGCTTGCACCCATGTTTTCAAGTCGGCTCTGCGATAGTATCAGTATAACTTAAGGAAAACTCACTTTGAAGGCAAGGCTCATAGTGAACTTTCCCAAACATCTCAAGTGGAAAATATATCGGATGAAGACTGGAGGGGCCTTGTTAAACACTGGTCTGATCTGAAGTATCAGGTACATTATATATATGTGATCAGATCACATGTTGAAGTCCTATTTACGCATGTGCCACACAAATCTATCTTCTTCTAGGTGAACTGTTCAAACAACAAGGCCAACCGTACGAAAGTGAAATTCCAACAGACGACATGATCTCGTAGTTATATTGCACACTTTAAGGCTCTTGTAATTAGCTGTTGTTTCACTCTTTTCGCTGCGCCATATTATCAGATCTATATTGACTTGTTCCAAATGCAGAGGAAAGCCCGCGAGGACCAAAAGGAACCTGAACCAAATGCTGTGGAAATCTTCAAGGACTGTCACACCAGCAAGAAGAAGGGCCTGACTACACCAGTCAAAGCTGCTGTTGTAAGTCCTTAATCCTCAAGCCTTTTAAGTACTACTTACTCTGACATGTGCCTTGAACTGCATGGTTTCCAGCCAATGTCTATTACTATTTTCAATTTTATACACAATTGTCTTAGCTTATCATTGCACCTTACAAGGTTTAAAAGAGAGGAGTGATGTTCCTTTGATCTTGACCTGTAATCTAGTTCCGTGCTGGACTTGCCCACACAACGTTACAATTGCCTGTTTGTCTGTTCTCAGTTGTTTTGTGATATGAATGATGTCATACTATGCTTACCGTATTATAAACTTTGTCTCTTTATCCTTAGCCCTCAATACAATGTGAAGAAATAGACAATACATTCGCGATGGTACATGGTCATATGTTTGGAACTTGGTTTTATTATGTACTTTGCAATAAAATACAACTAATATTTTATATGGGTTCACCAAAATAAGTTCTGTATATAGACCAAAGCTATTTTGTTTGGTTTTGCTGCCTCCTTAATATCTTCTGTTCTGGTACTACTAATGTAAAACCTCAACTTTTCAGCGAGCTATGGAAAAATGGTGGAACCGCCACCTTCTGAAGGTGGTGAGGCAACTATAACCGCAAAGTCAGCTCTTGCTGCAGTGGGTCAGTACCTGTCCACTAACAGTGCCAAAAGCATGTTCCTGCGTAATACTGGGTTTGTCATTAAGGCAATCTCGTCCAAACTGCCTCATGATCAAGATATGCAAGCTCAAAACAATGTTGTATCTGCGCTCCAGACACAAGTCCATTCCCTAACAGAGACCCTTTGTGAAACAAGGAGAGACATTGTTCGATGTTGTCAAGATATGCATGGTTTTGAAACCATACTATCACACATTTGCTATGTTGTTCAGGAGCCTAGGAGAACTGAAGGAGAAGGTTATGGTGCTCCATCGGAGAATAGAGCATGAAAACGTAACTGTCAGGTCAAATGAACTAAGGTTCTGAACTTCTGGTGGTGCATTTACCTGCTAGACTGTTAACTTTTATGCCAACCTTCCTTTTGTTTTATAGTTTTAATTTGCTTTGGTGCGATACAAAATTTGTTCTTAACGTGTAGCCACCGGCCGAAGAAAACAGCAAGCCATTTTTGTATAGTGTAGGGTGTTCCCTATATTTGCACTGGTGGTGAACTTTGATGCCCACCGGCTGTAGTTAACATGGGCCTCCTACGGGCCGTAGAAACAATGGGCCTTCTAAGGGCCGTAGAAACAAGGGGCCTTCTACGTGGCGTAGAAACAATGGGCCTTATACGGGCCGTAGACACAATGGGCCGTCTACGGGCCGTATCATCAATGGGCCTTCTACGGGCCGTATGATGGGTTGGCCAAACATGGGCCAATAACAGACCACATTATGGCCGTAAATGGGCTAGAGTTGAAATCGTCCGTTCATGGGCCGACCATGATGGGCCGTCGTTAATCGGCCGTATTTGATGACGCTATGAAAACGGCCCAACGTATTAACGGGCCACAAACGGGCCGACTATAACCACGGGCTAAATTCGGCTCACAAGCAGAAAATGACAGTAATGGGCCGTAAGTAAACGAATGCGAGAAATGAGCCCAAGAATAAATGGGCCCTGAGAAGGCCGAAAGATAACATGGGCTGGAAATGGCCCAACGGAATAATGGGCCGTTAATGGGTATAAAGTGATACACTGTTCGTTACGGGCCAGTTTCACCACGTGTCGTTAATGGGTATAAAGTGATACACTGTTCATTACGGGCCAATTTTACCACGGGCCGTTAATGGGCTGGGAGTAATAAGGGCCTCATATGGGCCGAAAGACGTCATGGGCCATACATGGGCCGGAAGTTAAAATGGGCTGGAATTATATTGGACGTGCCAGATGACGCTACCGGGCCTAATTCGGATAGGCCGTAAATGGGCCCTCGGTTAGCGGGCTGTAAATGGGCTATATGCGAACATGCCATTAATAGGCTTGCCGTGGGCCGGCCCGCCACCTTTTTACCAAGTCAAATGGTCCGGCCTTTTCATAGGATTGGGCCTCTGTTGGGTCGTGCCACATGTCGACGTATCATAGGCGCTTTGGGTCCAATGAGTGGATGACATCTGTCCCAACGGTGAGCCGACACGTGTTTCCTCCAGCCAATGATGATTTTACACGTGGAAAATCCCCATTGGTCGGGGCTGTTAGCAGGTTGTCAGATCCAAAACCGGACCCGATAGCTTAACGATGTTCCATTACGGTGGATGCCACGTGTCAGTCACCCTTGACGAAAGCACTTATGTTTTGGGGTTACCATGGGACTTCTTTCATTGAATAATTTATCCCTTAGCTTTTCTGCTTTTTGTTCCTCCTTCTCATGACTCCTCATGCGCTGCAATCTCCTTTTTTGCGCCTTGCTCAGACCGGAAGGACACCACTTAGGCTAAGTATATTTTGGATCCCTCGACTTGGCCTTTCTTGTGCTAACTTCATGATCATTAGCCATGGGGCCTTGCTAGACCGCAGCCACATCTTTATTAGAATCAGTTGGATTATCAACAATAATCGGCTCTTTGATTATTAATTCTTTAGTGCCTATCATAATAGTTTCACCACTAGTACTCTTCTCCTTTTGCTTGCTAGGCTCTGAAATTTCAGCACTTGGTGATTTGGCAGGCCACACTTTCCTGTTGACCCTTTTTTGATTATCTTGCATTGGCCGATTCACACCATTGTTCAAACGACCTCGTGTTGGATAAGAAAGCCTCTCATGAATGGGCCTCCTTGGCTCTGCCCAACCTGGATGAAAAGCATAAGGGGCCATTGGGGGCTGCCCCCATCCTCCATTGAAGTCTCCCATGTAGTATGGCACATAGGGGGGTGGCGCCATCCATGGTCCGGGTGCCCATGACCCATATGGTCTTGCATGATGCTGAAATTCTTCCCGAGGAGGTGACCTTGAGCGCTTCAAATTTGATGACCGATTAGAGCTAGAACCGGCCACTTGATTGGCATACTTGGACAACAACATATCAAAAGTTGGCTTGGTTTTCTTGCGCTGCACTTTAGCTTCATTCGTCTTCCACTTGCCAACCTCTGGACTCTTGGGCTTAACAAATTTGACATGAGTGTTCAATTGCACTTGTGGTTGCCCATAGAGCGTAAGATTCTTGAAGGTGATCTTGATTATCTCCTTGCCATCGGGTTGCTTGTCAAGAACAACTTGTCTCCCCAAGACCTTGTCGCTCTCCTTATTTTTCCTGGGCTCACCAATGACAATATTATTCTTATTTGCTTATTCGGCTATGCTGGGCCGAATTAACATCTTCTTCCCCTCCAAATCCATGGCGTTCATTGGGAAAGGTTGCTTATCAACTTGCATCTCAGAAAAATTCAATCATCCATCATTAATGGCTGATTGTATCTGTCGTCGAAAAACATTACAATCATTAGTAGAATGAGAAAAAGAATTATGATACTTGCAATAAGCACACCGTTTCAGATCTTCAAACGGCGGTAAAGTATGAGATATTCTAATAATCTTCGCTTGCAATAAAGCATCAAATATTATATCACACTTAGAAATGTTGAAAGTAAATTTCCTCTCTTCATCACGATTCTTATGAATCGGCTTTAAATCAATGCAAGTAAATGGTTTGGCCTTAGATGGCCAAACAAATTTAGTAGCATAAATATCTCCCTCATCATCCGAGTGGTCACTATCATACTCAACCATATTCTTCTTAGGACGATCAGTTTTATATCTATGCACCTCTTTAAGATCTTTGCTTCGGCTTTCTTGAGCCAAAGCCCTTTGCAAGACTTGGTTGATATTTGAAAACTCATGTCCTTCTAGACCTTCTCTAATGTGAGTTCTCAAACCATTAAGCACAAGATCAGCCAAATCCCTCTCGGTTATCACCAAACTATAGCACCGGTTTGTTGTCTTTCTAAATCTCTTGACGTAATCGAAGATCGATTCATCATGATTTTGGCTAACCGATGTAAGACGTGACAACTTAAGCTCATTATCACCACTATAAAAATGATCATGAAACTTTTGTTCCAAGTGAAACCATGTAGTAATAGAACCGGGTGGTAATGTAGAAAACCACGAGAAAGCAGTACCGGTTAAAGATAAAGGAAAATAACGTACTCTCCACTCATCTCGTAAACTTGCCTCACCTAATTGTGCCAAGTATTGACCATGCTCCCAGGTGGTTTTTGTGCCCTCTCATTTAAACTTAACCAAATTTGGAATTTTATATCACGGAGGGCATTGAATTGCTTCAAAGTATTCTGGATATGGCTTTTAGTATATACGGTTCCTTGGCAACTCAACTCCAAAATTCTCTTGGAGCATATTAGCCATCTCCTCTCTAAGATTAGCTAGACCATCATCCATAGTGGACGATGAAGCTTGTGGCAGTGGCATAGGAGGAGTAGGGTTAGTAGCTGCGGGTGTGAATTGTGGCATGTATGCCGAATTGTAATTTGACAGTGATCTAACAACGTTTGTACCTATTGGTAGGGCTTGGTTCGGCATCACCACCGAACTTGGCATACTCATGATAGGATTAATGGGTGCAGCAACAATTTGATTTGCTTGGGTAGGGTAATAAGTCATCGGCATGGGAGGCGCTGATGAAATAGGTAAATCCATATTAGGGTTTTGCACGCTAGCAGCTATACCACCATTACCACTAGATGATTGAGATGTATTTTTCTGAGCATTAGTATTTTCTATGAAAGTTTGATAGACCAGATTGTTACCATTAGCAATATGACTCTCAATCTCAGCCCATTGCTCAGGAGAAAAGGTAGTACTCACAGAGGGTTTAACCAACTCGATTTGAAGAGGAGGGTACTTGATTTCTTCAATCGGAGTGATGTTTCCTTGGCGATCCTTCTTGAATTTTGCAAGGAACTCTGCAAATCCTTCTCTTCACGTGCCTTCTTGTACTCCTCATAGATTTGGCGATGATCGGCCGATATCTCATCAAGAGTGGGCTTAATGATGTTATCGGCATCTACCTTAGATGGCTTGGGAAGATTGGACATGGTGGATGATGATCATTGATTTTTAGTCCCCAGCGGAGTCGCCAAAAAGTTTGTTCGCACATGAACACGTCACGTGTACCATCGATGCCAGGGGTGATGCACCGTAGCTCACGTCGAAGGAGTCTCACCGGAAGCGCGATTCGCAAGTCGACCGGCGAGAGCTTTTGAGGACCCGAAACCCCACACTCCCGAGAGGGACCCCGTCGGGAAGTGCGGCGGCTATGTCTTCCCTAGGTCGGTCCAACCGCCCCTAGATCCTCGGGATTTGCAACTCCCCAACATGAAGAACGACGAAGACTGAGGAAGCAAAAACAGGGGAGAGACAAAACGTAGATGAAAAAGTAGTAGATGTGTTTTTTACGATTGTGTGTTGTTCAATCGGCCATCACCTCTCATCTATTTATGAGGTGTATGGACTTTCCATACAAGAAAAGGACTAAAAATTCCGCCCAAAACATCAAAAAACCTAACCTAACTCGGACAGGAATCATTGGTAATTTCCCGGACCAACTCGGTCTCACCAATTGGTTCATTTCGGTCCCACCGAGTGAACGTTGCCAACTCCCTGTATCCTTCTTTAATTTCTCGGATCAACTCGGTCTCACCGATTGGTTTGCTTCGGTCCTATCGAGTAAACATTGCCAACTCTCTCGTAAATTTTCGGACCAACTCGGTCTCACCGATCAAATCAACTCGGTCGGTCCGAAATGACTCTGTAGCTTCTGTTTCTTATCTTGTTTTGCCTCCACAGGTTGCACACGACCTTGGATTAAGACAATTTTATATCAAAATCCACTGTTTCAATGAGACGCACAAATTTCATGTTGAAACGTTCTCCATCAGAGGCTGTATTAATTGAGTTTCATGCCATTCTTTAATCTGGTGTCAACATGAGCATCTTCGAACTTGTCATAACTATTACATCCGAGCTCCGCTATAGACCATCTCCTTATCCATCTCGATCTTCTTAGAGAGAGCCATCCGAAGTGACCTCCAATCCTAAGTTTGAATTAGTCTTTATATAGCCTAAGCTAATTTTATGACTATGCCACTTTTGAGCGTCAACAGCCCCTTTCCCCGTTCATTTGTATGCTCTGCGCCCTCGGGTCCCGACCCTCGAGCGAGGCTCATCCACCGCTGGTATGCCAGGTCGCGGTGCCATGGTCAAGGCCATGGGGTGAGGACTGGAGAGTTAGTATGAACTCCTGAGGCGCAATGCACAGGAGTCCCCCCTTTAGCGCGCAAGTGAATCGCGTAGAAAAAGAGGCGACAGGCGAGACCGCCTGTAGTTGAGGTCTGAAGATTCCCACGGGTTAGTTCGAGAGAAGAGCATGACCTGCCACTGTCCCTTTGACAAGAAGATGGAGGCACTGAGGATCTGGTGAGGTGACGTGTGCGGAGCGGGCTGTGAGCCAGAGCTCGATCGCATAGGTTTATCAGCATTGCAGGGACGGACCCGAGCACAAGCGCCGTGCCAACATGTGTAGCCCCCATTGCAGGATGAGCAGGATGCCGGTTAGTAACGCGAGAGGCCACGAAGGGCAACATGCAAGCAGGTGATAATCATAAAGTAATTCATGGGAGGAGGCAAGCTAGCTTGGATAAATACAAGAACGATACATGCCGCAGGGACGGACCCACGCAGCCTGGGGGTGATGAAGCCCGACGTGCGCCCCCAACAGAGTAAGTTAAAGACGCAAAGGATACACATCGCAGGGACATGCCCGTGCGAATTGGGGATAATGCTACCCGAGGGGCGCCCCAACTGAATGAATCAGAAAGACTCACCTCGCACCGTTGCTGGAGGGATGTTGAAGCAGCTGAAGACGCATGTTGAAGAAGTTGCTTCTCACGAGCCGCCTGAGTCCAGAGCCTTGGGAGGCTTTAGGGGCCCAGGAGGCTCATGAAGAACCGTCGCCATCTCCGCCAGGACTACGTGATGCCTAGCCTCCTGAGCCGCCAGAACGCTCCGCAGGTGCTGTTGGAAGGTGACAGCCATGTTCGGCAGGCTGAATGGCATGCGAACATAGCTGTGAGGAGGACCCTCGCACCGACCAATGCGCGAAGGCCAGAAATGCTCCTGCGATGCTGCCCTATTGAGCCCTGGGATGTTGACGCAGACGTGCAGCTCGTTATCCTTGCCAGGACAAGGAGCTGCGCCAGGTGGTGGGCGGCGGTCGCCACGCATGGTTCTCGCCTCTTGAAGCTCCTCAGTCGCCTTGGTGATGAACTCCTGAGCACTGGGCAATTCATGCCTTGCGCCCTCATGAGGGAAGCGTGCGGTGAAGCATGCCTCCACGTGGTGCCAGAGCACCTCCCTCGAGGCATGGGCTAAGTCAGAGGCCCACCGGAAGAGAGCCCCCGAGCCCAGCCTAAGGACGGCGTCGGGCGCACCTTCCTATGCGATAGAGGGAGGCGCCCCAGTCGTGGGCGCTGGTATAGAGGTGGTGCCACTGGAGACACCACTCTCCTGAGGCTCCTGGCCGCACAGCTTCTTCTTCTTCTTGGGGACAGCCTCAGGGGGATAGATGGCTCCTTCATTGTCTAGGTGTTTGGCCGCCGCAGCCTGGCAGGCGCGCTCGAGAGAGCACACCGCATCCTTCTCCTCACAAGCGACCTTGATGACACCAAAGCTCCCTGGCATCTTGAGGACATTGTAACCATGATGGGTCACCGCCATGAACTTGGCCAGGGCCGGATATCCAGGGATGGCATTGTACGGAATACGGATGTGGGTGTCATCGAAGTCGATTAGCTCAGCACGGTAGTTGTCACGCTTGCCGAAGGTGACAAGGAGGCGGATTTGCCTTATTGAGGTGATGGAGCCGTCGGTCACTCCTGAGAAGGGCTTGGTTGGCTGTAGCATATCATATGGCACTTGGAGGCGGTCGAACGTCTCTACAGAGAGAACATTGAGCTCTGCTCCACCGTCGATGAGGGTCTTGGTGACAAGGGTGTTGCCGATGATGGGTGAGCAGAGCATCGGGAGGGCATCGGCACTCGTCGCGCACTTGAGCTGGTCGGACGAGCTGAAGGTAATGGTGCACTTGGACCACCTGAGCGGGCATGTGGCCTCGAGCCTGGGGAGGGCCGCGTTCACCTCACGAGCGAACTGCTTGAAGATGTGCTGGGAGGCTGGGGCCTGACCGCCACCTAAGATGCAGGCGATGGCGCAAGGCTCCTGGAAGCCCCCAGCCCCCTCATCCTGGTGGTGGCCATCGTTCCTCCTTGGTGGTGGCGGCAGTGGAAGAAGGCCAGCTGTAACGCCCACGATGCGGCTATATCTCCCACATGTCGAGGCCCGACTTAGAGGCATAACTGCATTGTGGTTTAGTCGCAAGAAGGGTCATATTCACACAATCCCATGTAATGAACAAGAAAGGGATAAAGAGAGTTGGCTTACAATCTCCACTTCACACAATACATAAATAATTCATACATCATCCAAAATACACACATAGACCGACTACAATCAAACCCAAATGAAAATGAAGACAAACCCGATCTTCCCAACTGGGCACCACTACTGATCATCTGGAAAAAGACACATAACAACGACCAAGATCTTCATCGAGCTCCCACTTAAGCTCGGTTGCGTCACCTGCACTGGTATCATCGGCACCTTCAACTGTTTTGGAAGTATCCGTGAGTCATGAGGACTCAGCAATCCCAAAACCCTTGCGATCAAGACTATTTAATCTTATGGGTAGGATAGGGTAATGAGGTGGAGTTGCAGCACGCACTAAGCAAATATGGTGGCTAACTTATGAGTACAAGGATAAGATGAGAAACTACGCAACGGTCATTAAACTACAAGTGATCAAGAAGTGATCCTGAAACTACTTGTGTTCAAACATAACCCAAACCGTGTTCACTTCCCGGACTCCGCCGAAAATAGACCATCACGGCTACACACGCAGTTGATTCATTTTAATTAAGTTAAGTGTCAAGTTCTCTACAACCGAATATTAACAAATTCCCGTCTGCCGCATAACCGCGGGCACGGCTCTCGAAAGTTTATACCCTGCAGGGGTGTCCCAACTTAGCCCATCACAAGCTCTCATGATCAACGAAGGATAGTACTTCTCCCAAAACAATCCCGGTTAGAAGACATTTCGACAATGGTAAAACAAGACCAGCAAGACCGCTCGAATGTGCCGACAAATCCCGATAGGAGATGCACATATCTTGTTCTCAGGGCACACCAGATGGGCAAGACGTTGGGTTGGCATATACCTTGGTTTCCCAGGGGGTGTCAGACATCGCCTAGTTTGGACCAACACTTAGAGTAGCACTAGCCCGGGGGATTAAAATAAAGATGACCCTCGGGAGCACGACTCCCAAGGGAAAAGTAATATGTGGTTGTGGCAAAATTTAAAACCAAGGTTGGGCCTTGCTGGAGGAGTTTTATTCAAAGCGAACCATCAAGGGGGTCTCATAACCCCAACCGCGTTAGGAACGCAAAATCAAGGAACATAACATCGGTATGACGGAAACTAGGGTGGCAAGAGTGGAACAAAACACCAGGCATAAGGCCGAGGCTTCCACCCTTTACCAAGTATATAGATGCATTAAATTAAACAATAAATAATTTGATATCCCAAACATATCCATGTTCCAACATGGAACAACCTGCAAGGCACCTGCAACTAGCAACGCTATACGAGGGGATGAGCAAAAGCGGTAACATAGCCACACAACGGTTTGGTAGGAAGGTGGGTTAGAGGCTGACATGGCAATATGGGAGGCATGATAAACAAGTGGTAGGTAGCGCGACATAACGATAGAGCAAAAAACTAGCAAGCAAACATAGAAATGATATCGAGGGTAATGGTCATCTTGCTTGATATCCCTCAAGGGAGAAGAACGAGTCCATGAAGAAGACAAACGGACTGGGTCGAACGAATCCTCACAACTCCAGAACGAAACCAAAGCTAACGAGAGAAGCAAACCAGAAAGAAACAAGTAACATGGTAAACACACAAGCATAATCATGGAATGATGCACAAACAAGTATGATGCATGTCCGGTTTAATGAGGCATGGCATGGAAAAGTGCAACAAACAACACTACAAGTTAAGTGGAGCTCTATATGCAACAAGTTGCATATTGACGAAACACCACATTTGATTATTTAGTTCACTCACCTTTAGGTACTCAACAATATTAAAGGTTGGTTAACATGGCAAGAGGTCAGGCATAAGCAAACTAACTATTTAGGCAAGTTTAAATGAGGCCGGAAATAACAAACAACAATTCCAGAAAATCCTCATATGCAAATTTTAGAGTTGGTACTGTTCTACCCTAAACCATATTTTAGAGTTTTTAAACATGCAAAGTAAAGCCACCATGTTAATCTATGCATTTTTCTACCCCATTTACATATGAAGTTTATTTAATTCGGAGTTACGGATATTAAGTTATGAAATAAATCATTTTAACATGGCATTATGCAAAATAAACACAAACAACATTTTTAACATTTTTAACATGCATGAAAGCAGCATATTATGAAACTAGATGAAAACCTAAGCATTTTACATATATGACATGTTTTATTTGGATGCATGGTTAAATAGTTATTAGCAGTTTAAAATAGGGGCATTTCTGTAATAAGCATGTCCAGGATTTAATGACAAATTCGCAGCACAGAAAAAAAACAAGCCACGAGACGAATCAGGAATGAAGCATGGGCGCACAATAGCAAAACTGTAGCACCAAGTGAGGGATAGATGGAAGTGCTCACTTTGGGCCTTCGGGCCAAAAGTGGAGGCGGGCTTGGAATGCTGCAGCTAGGCCGGCTAGGCGTTGGATCTGCGGAGCTCCTGGGTTGCGGGCTGGAGTGGAGCTGGGCCGGGCCTCACGGGGACGCGTGCAGTGGCGGCATGGTCAATGACAGCGGGCGTTGCGCTCGCCTGCATCCCGGGGAGGAAGAAGACCGGCGGTAGTAGGGTGGCCACTCCAGCGATGACGGTGAACGCGGAGGTCGGGAATGGATGCGGGGGAGGGAACAGAGGACAGATCTGGGTGTAGCTTCCCCAGATCCGGTCGGAGGAGAGCGGATTTGGGCTCCGGCGACGAACTCCGGCAGGTGGCGGTGCTGCAAGGAACAGAGAGAGTGAGACAGGGAGAAAGAGAGGAGGGAGGAAGGAGCAAGGTGCGGGGGAGGTCCGGCCTTGTGAAGTCGCCGACGGCGTCTCCGGTGGTCGGCGATGCGAGGCCAGTCGAGACGGCGGCGACCGAGGTCATGAGGCGGCAGGGCTCTGGATCATGGGGCTCCTCCCCTCAAACCAGATTGGGAACGAGGAAGTGGGAGACGTGGGGCCATCGGGCCCAGGGCAGCCCGGGGAGGGCCTCCCGTGGGCTTTGCGAGCCGCGGCGGTGGGAGCCGGTTGGTGGTGAGATGGCGCTTCCCCTTTGGCTAGGGCGGCGTCAGCTTCGGTGGCACGCTGGATGGCTGAGCGCCAAGTGGCAGTGGGCGGCTGGCCAGGCACGGAAATGGAGGTGGGCGGCGGCCCTGATGATTGGGTGGTACGGAAAATGAGGGGGAGGATTGCTGCTGCCCAAAATGGCAAGAGAAGAGGTTTAAATAGGAATGGGAGGGGGGTTAGGATTAGGGTTAGGAGGCGTTTTTGGACCGTGCGATCGCCATCGGGCGGTCCTGACGCGAGGAGGGGTAGGTTGGGCCTAGTGGGTGGTAGAGAGTGGGTTGGACTGAGAAGAGAGAGAAGGAATCCAACCCGGCAACCGTTTCCGGAGACCGGAAACATCCGACAATAGATCGGCTATAATGCCGCTATATATTTAACGGTTGGGCTATCAAACGAGCGCCAAATGCGACGAAACTTGACAGGTGGCCTATCTACACTATAATAAGACCGCATGCAAACTTTCATCCCATTTCGAGAACATTTTCCAGCCACTTATAAAATAATATTTTGGAGGTGTCGTGGGCGCGGGTAAGTGTGTCTGGTCTCAGAACAGACAACAGAAAGAACTGGGGGAACCCAGACGGATGCAAGTTTTGAAAACATGATGATGCTATGAACATGATGACATGGCAAGATGCAACATGCAAGCGAATGACATGGAAACAACAGCGAATAGCTGGAAGACACCTGGTGCATCGGACTCGGGGCGTCACACAAGCGTTGCCCTGAGGGCGATCCTCACGAGGCTGGTTCCTCCAGGCACCCTCACGAGGTTGGTCCAGCCAGTGGTCCTAACAAGGTCGGTCATGCCACTCCTTGTGGGGGGGCGCGGTCGCTGCAGCATCCTCCACTTCTGCCTCCTCCGCGGTAGTAGCCTCGGTCGTTGCGCTCGGGGCGTCGACCGAAGCGCCCGTCACGGATGGCCTTGAGCTCCTGACAGTCATTGGTGTAGTGGCTGTGTACGTTGTGGAAGGCGCATAATGGGTGGCTACCCTTGGATGACTCTGGGTGGTCGCAGCCGCGCTTCATCTCTGGTTCCGCCGCGAGCATGGTGGTCCCCTTGCGCTTCATGTCATTGGTCTTGGCCTTCTTGTATTCTGGGTCGACAACTGGAAGCTCGACGAGGGAGATGCACCCCTCCTCAGCTCTCACGCACTTGGTCGCCATGTTGAATATCTCCAGAGCCGTGCATAGGTCCTCGTGTTTGGCGAGCTCTTGCTTCATCTTGACCTCGCGGACGCCATCAGAGAATGCTGAGATAATGGCCTCGTCCGTCACCTTGGGGATCTTGAGGCGAACGCTGTTGAAACGCTGGTTGTACTTTTGCAGGGTTTTCCCCGGCTGCTTCTTGATGCGCCGCAGGTCACCAGCGGAAGGCGGGCGGTTGCGAGTGCCTTGGAAGTTGGCAACGAAGTGCTCGCGCATCTCGCCCTGGGAGGAGATCGACCCCGCGGGTAGGTTCAAGAGCCACGAGCGCGCGCCATCTTTGAGAGCCATAGGAAACCAGTTTGCAATGACCTTCTCATCGTCGTTAGCTGCCTCGATGCTCAGCTCATAGAGCTGAAGGAACTCAGCAGGGTCGGGGGTGTCGTCGTAGCACGGAGGCAGATCGGGCTTGAACTTGCCGGGCCAGACAACGCTGAGCATCTCGGGGGTGAAGGCTCGGCAGCCCGCGATGGTGACTAGAGCCCGTCATGGAGGTGGAGCCTGGTCTTGGTACCCACGCACCATAGCCGCAAGCGGTACGCGGTCTTGACGTGGTGGTGCTGGGAGTGCAAGAGCATCTTCTTGCAGCCGCGGGATTTCCTAGCAGCTTCCTCCTTCATGCGTGGGCGCCCTATGCGGTGGGTCGCGCCGTGGGGCGACACGTCTTGGCGTGAGGGCGACGTATTGATGCGGAGGTGGCGGAGGTGATCCATGGGCTACGCCACCCGCCGCAGGAGGCGGACGAGGCAACGAAAGGGATGGTGCAGGAGAGCCCCCAGCGACACTGACGAGCACGGCGATGCGGTCCAACCATTCCTCATAAAGGTCATCGACGGGGCGATAACGCAGGAGCTCGCGCGCCATGAGAAGCGCAGCTTGCGCATCCGCGGGTCCGCAACAATCGTGGGACAACGAGCCGGCCGGAGTCAGTGACGGGGTGAAGGTGCGTCCGTCCCGCCGCACAAAGGTGTCAAGTGCCGAGGCTTGCTGCTCCTTCCCCACCGGGCTAGTGGCGGCGTTGGTAGCGGGCGATGGAGAGCGACGGCGACGCCCGCCGACGGGCGCCGTTTGAGCGTCACGAGTGTTGAGGGCGGCTCGTCGCTCAGCACGGGCTCGACGAGCATCAGCCATGGAAGCGGTGGAGTAGTGGTACGTCAATCGGCGGAAGAGAGGTTTCATCACATCCCTACCTGGTGCGCCAAATGTTGGATTACGGGTTCCGGCAAACCCTTGAGAGGTTCAAACTCTGGGGTGCGCTCGAAGAACACTCTCTCCCCAATTCGCTCGCTCAATGATCCCACGGCCTAGCTCGACGAACTGAAAGAACAAGAGATACGGGGGTTTATACTGGTTCGGGCCACCTTGCAGTGTAATACCCTACTCCAGTTTGTGGGTGGATTGCCTCGAGGGCTGAGGATGGGCTAGTACAGTGGATGAGCAACCTTGGGAGGTGAGGTGTTCTTGAGCTCGATGAGATGGTGGGTGTGAGGGTGGCCTGAATGATCCGTCCTCCTCCTCGCTAGATAGGTCGATCCCCTACTACGGTGGTGGCTAGGTCCTATTTATAGTGGCCCTGGTCCTCCTCCCAAATGTTTAGGCGGGAAGGGATCCTACAACGGCCAAATTTGAAGGCAGACAACTAGTACAAGTTATCCTGACAAAAGTAGCCTTCGCCTGCAAAAGGCTCTAGTGGTGACACTGTCGTGGGCTCCGTGATGACCTCCGTCCTCGCGGTCTTTGTCTTGTTGCACCAATATGGAAACCTTTGCATGATGCCTCGGGACCCCAAGCCTGTGCTTGCCTCCTTAGCACCAAAGAGGAAACTGGCACACTGCGCCAGTTGGTGCCCGTCTAGCCTTGGTCGTCATGGCTCACGTCACGCGAACCTCGCGAGGTGCCCCTTGCATAGATATCTCTGCTCCTCGGGAGCTAGCCTAGCGAGGCTGCCCCCAGGGAGGTCTTGGTGTCGTCCGCTTCGCGAGGCTTGGCCCCTCGCGAGGGTCTTGAGTTGTTGCTGCTGAAGCTGGGCCATACCGGGCCATGGATGGAGCCACGCTCGCAGGCGGCAGGCTGGCAAGTCTGGGCACCCCCGTTCCTAGGACGCCGACAATTATCTTGTGGGGAGGTAAGAACAAGAAAATAAGTAGGATATTTTATCTTCCCACACAAGACTTCAACATCTATAACAATCCCAATTGGTGATATAGTATCACTATTAGCAAGTTTAATAGTAACATCAATATCTTCTATCTCAGCAGGTACAATATCATTCATAATTTCTTTATACAAGGTATAAGGAATTGCACTCACACTAGCACCCAAATCACATAAGACATGATAACAATGATCTCCTAATTTAACTGAAGCAATAGGCATGGCAACAACAGTTCTATGTTTATCATTCATATCGAGTTTCAAAATTCTAGCAGCTTCAACACAGAAATAAATAACATGCCCATCAATGTTATCAACCAACATATCTTTAACCATAGAAATACTAGGTTCAAATTTAATTTGCTCAGAGGGTGTAGGTGTTCTAGTATAACTCTTACGAATCACAGTTGAAGCTTTAGCATGATCCTTTATTCTAACAGGAAAAGGTGGCCTCTCAATATAAGCAGTAGGAATAATAGGATCAATGTTATAGGTAATAGTTTCTTCTTCCACTTTAATAGGTTCCACTACTTTAATTTCAATGGGAGGATGATATTTAAATCACTTCTCCTTAGGGAGATCAACATGAGTAGTAAAAGATTCACACAAATAAGCTACTATCTCAGAGTCAAGTCCATATTTAGTGCTAAAATCACAAAAAGCAACGATATCCATAAAAGATTTAACACAATCAAACTTAAGGTTTATAACTGACTCCTTACCTTCTCGAGTTCCCAATCTTCAGAGTTGCATTTAATTTTTTCCAATAGATCCCATTTGAATTCAATATCCGTCTTCATAGAAGAACTAGTACAAGAAGTATCGAGCATGGATCGATCATTATGAGAAAGCCGAGCATAAAACTTCTGAATAATAATTTCTCTTGAGAGCTCATGATTGGGGCATGAATATAACATTGACTTAAGCCTCCCCCAAGATTGAGCGATACTTTCTCCTTCACGAGGACAAAATTATATATATAATCCGATCACGATGAACCAGATGCATAGGATAAAACTTTTGATGAAATTCCAATTTCAATCGGTTGTAGTTCCATGATCCAATATCATGAGATAGCCTATACTATGTCAATGCCTTTCCCTTTAAAGAAAAAGGGAAGACCTTCTTCTTGACAATATCCTCGGGCATATCGGCAAGCTTAAATAATCCACAAACTTCATCCACATAGATTTGGTGCATATCAGGATGTAATGTTCCATCTCCTGCATAAGGATTAGCTAGCAGCTTCTTTATCATATCCTAAGGAATTTCATAATAAATATTTTCAGTAGGTGCAGTAGGTTGAGGCAAAACTCTTTTCTCTTCCGTTCGAGGTGAAGACACCCCGAACCAGCCCCTCAAAGGATTACATTCCATAGTAACAAGTGACAGTAAATTTTAGCACACGATATAAATGTTTCCTTACCAAAGGCGCTTCACTCCCCGGCAATGGCACCAGAAAAGAGTCTTGATCACCCACAAGTATAGGGGATCTATAGTAGTCCTTTTTATAAGTAAGAATGTCGAACCCAACAAGGAGCAGAAGGAAATGACAAGCGGATTTCAGCAAGGTATTCTCTGCAAGCACTGGAATTATCGGTAACAAATAGTTTTGTGATAAGATAAATCGTAACGGGTAACATGTAATAAAAGCAAACAAGGTGCCTCAAGGTGGCCCAATATTTTTTGTAGCAAAGGACAAGCCTAGATGAACTCTTATATAAAGCAAAGCGCTCCCGAGGACACATGGGAATTGTTGTCAAGTTAGTTTTCATCATGCTCATATGATTCACGTTCGTTACTTTGATAATTTGATATGTGGGTGGACCGGTGCTTGGCTGCTGCCCTTCCTTGGACAAGCCTCCCACTTATGATTAAACTATCTCACAAGCATCCACAACTATGAAAGAAGAATTAAGGTAAACCTAACCATAGCATGAAACATATGGATCCAAATCAGCCCCTTACGAAGCAACTCATCAACTATGGTTTACGCTTCTATCACTCTAGCAACCAATCATCTACTTATTACTTCCCAATGCCTTCCCCTATGGCCACATAATGGTGAAGTGTCATGTAGTCGACTTTCACTTAACACCCCTAGAGGAGAGACAACATACATCTCATCAAAATATCGAATGACTACCAAATTCACATGATTACTTATAACAAGACTTCTCCCGTGTCCTCGGGAACAAACGTAACTACTCAAAAAACATATTCATGATCAAGATCAGAGGAGTATTAATTATCATTAAGGATCTGAAAATATAATCTTCCACCAGATAAACCAACTAGCATCAACTACAAGGAGTAATCAACACTACTAGCAACCCATAGATACCAATCTGATGTTTTGGGACCAAGATCGAATACAAGAGATGAACTAGGGTTTGAGAGGAGATGGTGCTGGTGAAGATGTTGATGGAGATTGACCCCCTCTTGATGAGAGGATCATTGGTGATGATGTTGGCGATGATTTGTCCCTCCCGGAGGGATGTTTCCCTGGCAGAACAGCTCCGTCGGAGCCCTAGATTGGTTCTGCCCACGTTCTGCCTCGAGACGGCGGCGCTTCGTCCTGAAAGCTTCCTTCTGATTTTTTCTAGGTCAAAACACACCATATAGCAGAAGATGGGCGTCAGAGGCCTGCCAGGGGCCCCACAAGGATGGGGGCGCGCCCTCCTCCCTTGTGGCTGGCTGGTGGCCCCCCTCTGGTGCTTTCTTCGCCCAATATTTTCTATGTATTCCAAAAATATTTTTCGTGAAGTTTTAGGACTTTTGGAGTTCTGCATAATAGGTCTGTAATATTTGCTCCCTTTCCAGTCCAGAATTCCAGCTGCCGGCTGCTACCTCTTGAGCATGTGTTGGTTTTCCCTTGAAGAGGAAAGGGTGATGCAACAAAGTAGCATAAGTATTTTCCCTCAGTTTTTGAGAACCAAGGTATCAATGCAGTAGGAGATTACACGCAAGTCTCCTAGTACCTGCACAAAACAATCAAGAACCTTGCAACCAACGCGATAAAGGGGTTGTCAATCTCTTCACGGCCACTTGCAAAAGTGAGATCTGATAAAGATAATAAGATAAATATTTTTGGTATTTTTGTTGTATAGATTGAAAAGTAAAGATTGCAAAATAAAATAAATAGTAAACTAGAATTTTAGATTGGAAACTTATATGATATAAAATAGACCCAGGGGCCACAGGTTTCATTAGTGGCTTCTCTCATGTTATCATGTATTACGGTGGGTAAACAAATTACTACCGAGCAATTGATAGAAAAGCGCATAGTTATGACAATATCTAGGCATGATTATGAACATAGGCATCACGTTTGTGTTAAGTAGACCGAAACGATTCTGCATCTACAACTATTACTCCACACATCGACCACTATCCAGCATGCATCTAGAGTATTAAGTTCATAAGAACAGAGTAATGCTTTTGGCAAGATGACATGATGTAGAGGGATAAAATCAAGCAATATGATATAAACCCCATATTTTTATCCTCGATGGCAGCAATACAATACATGCCTTGTTGCCCCTACTGTCACTGGGAAAGGACACCGCAAGATTGAACCCAAAGCTAAGCACTTCTCGCATTGCAAGAAAGATCAATCTAGTAGGCCAAACTAAACTGATAATTCGAAGAGACTTGCAAAGATATCAAATCATGCATATAAGAATTCGGAGAAGAACCAAATATTGTTCATAGATAAACTTGATCATAAATCCACAATTCATCGGATCTCGGCAAACACACTGCAAAAGAATATTACATCGAATAGATCTCCAAGAACATCAAGGATAACTTTGTATTGAAGATCAAAGAGAGAGAAGAAGCCATCTAGCTAATAACTATGGACCCAAAGGTCTGTGGTAAACTACTCATGCATCATCGGAGAGGCTATGGTGTTGATGTAGAAGTACTCCGTGATCGATTCCCCCTCCGGCAGATCGCCGGAGAAGGTCCCGAGATGGGATCTCACGGGTACAGAAGGTTGTGGCGATGGAAAAGTGGTTTCGTGGCTCTCCTAGATGTTTTTAGGGTATAAGAGTATATATAGGCGAAAGGTGTACGTCGGTGGAGCTACGAGGGGCCCACAAGGGTGGGGCGCGCGCCTACCCCCCTAGGCACTCCCTCCTACCTCGTGGCCGCCTCGTTGCATCTCTGACTTCCACTCCAAGTCCCCTGGATGACGTTTGTTCCAGGAAAGATCCTCGCGAAGGTTTCGTTCCATTTGGATTCCGTTTGATATTTGTTTTATGCGAAACACTGAAATAGGCATAGAACGGAAACTGGCACTGGGCCTCCGCTTAATAGGTTAGTCCCAAAAATAATATAAAAATGCATATTAAAGCCCATTAAACATCCAAAATAGATAATATAATAGCATGGAACAATCAAAAATTATAGATACGTTGGAGACGGATCAGCATACCCAAGCTTAATTCCTGTTCGTCCTCGAGTAGGTAAATGATAAAAACGGAATTTTTGATGTGGAATGCTTCCAAACATAATTTTTCAATGTAATTTTCTTTATTGTGGTATGAATATTCAGATCTGAAGGATTCAAGACAAAAGTTTAATATTGACATAAAAATAATAATACTTCAAGCATACTAACCAAGCAATTATGTCTTCTCAAAATATGATACCAAAGAAATCTCATCCCTACAAAATCATATAGTTTGGCCATGCATCATTTTCATCACACAAAATTCTCCCATCATGCACAACCCCGATGACAGGCCAAGCAATTGTTTCATACTTTAGTATTCTCAAACTTTTTCAACTTTCACGCAATACATGAGCACGAGCCATGGACATAACACTATAGGTGGAATAGAATATGATGATGGAGGTTGTGTGGGGAAGACAAAAAGGGAGAAAGTCTCACATCGACACGACTAATCAACGGGCTATGGAGATACCCATCAATTGATGTCAATGCGAGGAGTAGGGATTGCCATTCAACGGATGCACTAGAGCTATAAATGTATGAAAGCTCAACAAAAGAAAGTAAGTGGGTGTGCATCCAGCTTGCTTGCTCACGAAGACCTAGGGCATTTGAGGAAGCCCATTGTTGGAATATACAAGCCAAGTTCTATAATGAAAAATTCCCACTAGTATATGAAAGTGACAAAACAAGAGACTCTTTATCATAAAGATCATGATGCTACTTTTAATCACAAGTGTGGAAAAAAAAGGATATCAATGTGAGTGGGTAGGGATTGCCATGCAACGGATGCACTAGAGCTATAAGTGTATGAAATCTCAAAAAGAAACTAAGTGGGCATGCATCCAACTCGCTTGCTCACGAAGATCTAGGGCATTTTGAGGAAGCCCATTGTTGGAATATACAAGCCAAGTTCTATAATGAAAATTCCCACTAGTATGTGAAAGTGACAAAATAAGAGACTCTCTATCATGAAGATCATGGTGCTACTATGAAGCACAAGTGTGGAAAAAGGATAGTAACATTTCCCCTTCTACCTTTTTCTCTCATTTTTTTGGGCCTTCTCTTTTTTTGGCCTTTCTCTTCTTTTTTATTTCCTCACACGGGACAATGCTTTTATAATGATGATCATCACACTTCTATTTATTTACAACTCAAAAGTTACAACTCGATACTAGAACAAAATATGACTATATGAATGCCTCCGGCGGTGTACCGGGATGTGCAATGATTCAAGAGTGACATGTATAAAAATTATGAGCGGTGGCTTTGCCACAAATACGATTTCAACTACATGATCATGCAAGGCAATATGACAATAATGAAGCGTGTCATAATAAACGGAACGGTGGAAAGTTGCATGGCAATATATCTCGGAATGGCTATGGAAATGACATAATAGGTAGGTATCATGGCTGTTTTGAGGAAGATATAAGGAGGCTTATGTGTTCTAGAGCGTATCATATCACGGGGTTTGGATGCACTGGAGAATTTTGCACCAACTCTCGAGGTGAGAAAGGGCAATGCACGGTACCGAAGAGGCTAGCAATGATGGAAGGGTGAGAGTGTGTATAATCCATGAACTCAACATTAGTCATAAAGAACTCACAAACTTATTGCAAAAATCTACAAATCATCAAAAACCAAGCACTACGAGCATGCTCCTAGGGGGATAGATTGGTAGGAAAAGATCATCGCTCGTCCCCGACTGCCACACATAAGGAGGACAATCAAAGAAACACCTCATGCTTCAAGTTTGTTACACAATGGTTACCATACGTGCATGCTACATGACTTGCAAACCTCAACATAAGTATTTCTCAAATTCACAAATACTCAACTAGCATGACTCTAATATCACCATCTTCATATCTCAAAACAATCATCAAGTATCAAACTTCTCATAGTATTCAATGCATTCTATATGAAAGTTTTTATTATACCCATCTTGGATGCCTATCATATTAGGACTAATTTCATAAGAAAAGCAAATTACTGTGCTGTTCTAAAAGACTCTCAAAATAATATAAGTGAAGCATGAGAGATCAATAATTTCTATAAAATAAAACCACCACCGTGCTCTAAAAAGATATAAGTGAAGCACTTAGAGTATTCTAATAAATTCCTATTCATGTGTGTCTCTCCCAAAAGGTGTGTAAAGCAAGGATGATTGTGGTAAACTAAAAAGCAAAGAATCAAATCATACAAGACGCTCCAAGCGAAACACATATCATGTGGTGAATAAAAATATAGCCTCAAGTAAAGTTACCCATAGATGAAGACGAAAGAGGGGATGCCTTCCAGGGAATCCCGAAGCTTAGGCTTTTTGTTGTCCTTGAATTTTACCTTGGGGAGCCTTGGGTATCCCCAAGCTTAGGCTCTTGTCACTCCTTGTTCCGAAATCCATCAAATCTTTACCAAAAAACATGAAAACTTCACAACACAAAACTCAACAGAAAATCTCATGAGCTCCATTAGTATAAGAAAACAAACCACCACTTTAAGGTACTGTAATGAACTCATTATTTATTTATATTGGTGTTAAACCTACTGTATTCCAACTTCTATATGGTTCATACCCCCCGATACTAGCCATAGATTCATCAAAATAAGCAAACAATGCACGAAAAACAGAATCTGACAAAAACAGAACAGTCTGTAGCAATCTGGAGGTTTCTAATACTTCTGTAACTCCAAAAATTCTGAAAAATTAGGACGACCTATATAATTTGTATGTTAATCTAATGCAGTTGGAATTGGTATTTTATCGCTCTCTAGTAAAAAAATGAAAATTATTCTCGTTAGCATATACTTTCTGTTTTTATCAACTAGATCAAACAACAATCACCCAAGTAGATCCTAAAGGCTTTACTTGACACAAACACTAATTCAAACATAAAAAACACAATCATAAAAGTGTATAGATGATTTATTTATTACTAAACAGGAACAAAAAATAAAATTGGGTTGCCTCCCAACAAGCGCTATCGTTTAACGCCCCTAGCTAGGCATCTAAAATTTTAATGATGCTCACATGAAAGATAGCAATTGAAACAAAAAGGGAAGTCTAACATACTTCCTATGCATAGGCATATTATAGGCAAACAAATTATCATAGCAAGAAAAAACTAGCATATGCAAGGAAGCGGAAAGAAACAATAGCAATCTCAACATAACGAGAGGTAATTTAGTAACATAAAAATTTCTATAATCAAATTTTCCTCTCTCATGATAATTACATGTGGGACATAAGAAAATTCAACAAAATAGCTATCACATAAAATATTTTCAACACGATCCACATGCATGCAAAGTTGACACTCTTCCAAAATAGTGGGATTAACATTAACTAAAGTCATGACCTCTCCAAACTGACTTTTATCGAAAATTGCATAAGATTGAACATTCTCAAAATATTTGGGATCTAAAGTTGACATTCTTCCAAACCCACTTTCAATATTTCAAACATTATTATCAATCCTATATTCATCATGGGGCTTAAATAAATTTTCAAGACCATAAGAAGAATCACCCCAATCTTATGGTTTTGCATATTATTAGCATGATTTACATTCATAGAATTTATAATAGCATCTTTGCAATCATGCTTTTTATTTAAAGATCTATCGTGAATCACTTTATAAAGCACTTCATCACAATTTTCAGATTCACGGATTTCAAGCAAAACTCCATAAAGATAATCTAGTGCACCCAACTCACTAGCAATTGGTTCATCATAATTGGATTTCTTAAAAAGATTAGCAAGAGGATGTGGATCCATAATAATAGATATTTAGCAAGAAAAGATGCAAGCTAATAGAAGGCACATGGTAACATGAGCAAACAGAATGACGAACGAAAGAGGGCGAATAAAACAGCAAAGGTGAAGTGGGGGAGAGGAAAACGAGAGGCAAATGGCAAATAATGTAATGCAAGGGAGAAGAGTTTGTGATGGATACTTGGTATGTCTTGACTTGAGCGTAGATCTCCCCGGCAACGGCGCCACAAATCCTTCTTGCTACCTTTTGAGCATGCGTTGGTTCTCCCTTGAAGAGGAAAGGTGATGCAGCAAAGTAGCGTAAGTATTTCCCTCCATTTTTGAGAACCAAGGTATCAATCCAGTAGGAGATTACACGCAAGTCACCTAGTACCTACACAAACAATCAACAACCTTGCAACCAACGCGATAAAGGGGTTGTCAATCCCTTCATGGCCACTTGCAAAAGTGAGATCTGATAAAGATAATAAGATAAATATTTTTGGTATTTTTGTTGTATAGATTGAAAAGTAAAGATTGCAAAATAAAATAAATAGTAAACTAGAATTGTAGATCGGAAACTTATATGATATAAAATAGACCCGGGGGCCATAGGTTTCACTAGTGGCTTCTCTCATGATAACATGTATTACGGTGGGTGAACAAATTACTACCGAGCAATTGATAGAAAAGCACATAGTTATGAGAATATCTAGGCATGATTATGAACATAGGCATCATGTCCGTGTTAAGTAGACCGAAACAATTCTGCATCTACTATTATTACTCCACACATCGACCGCTATCTGGCATGCATCTAGAGTATTAAATTCGTAAGAACAGAGTAATGCTTTAGGCAAGATGACATGATGTAGAGGCATAAACTCAAGCAATATGACATAAACCCCATATTTTTATCCTTGATGGCAACAATACAATACGTACCTTGTTGCCCCTACTTTCACTTGGAAAGGACACCGCAAGATTGAACCCAAAGCAAAGCACTTCCCCCATTGCAAGAAATATCAATTTAGTAGGGCAAACTAAACCGATAATTCGAAGAGACTTGCAAAGATATCAAATCATGTGTAACGACCCGACCTCAAACGGTCAAGTCTTTGTGCTTCAGTGTCATCCCTGGATCAGTAATGCTGACACACACAGTACTCGAAGGATTTATAACAGAGTGGCAATCACACACTTATTACATCGAATGTCTCAAGAGAGAACTTATTACAATAAATATGGCTTAAGGCCATCTAATACGATAACAACGGAAGGCTTGGATGATAAAGTGAGTCCATCAACTCCAACGGCATAGCTGACTGCATGACAAACGACCTATCGCACCTTACTCCTCGTTTGAAAAGTCTGCAACATGATACGTTGCAGCCCGAAAATGGGTCAGCACATAGAATATGCTGGCAATGTAACACAGGGGAGTAATGAACAGATAAAAGCTATCACTACATGCATATACGGCTGGTGGAGGCTGTATGGTTAATATGTTTTGCGTAAAGCCAATTTTTCCCTACAACAAAGGAATATATTTTATTTAACTATCATGGTAGTTGAACAGTATTGAGAAGGTTCCTCCAGCTCAATCCCAATTAAAGTAATTATCAAGCCAACCAATTAATTTAGAGTGATGAGATCCATATGATAATCCAAGAGCTAGATACTCAAGATGTCCATAACCGGGGACACGACTAACGATGATTTTATACACTCTGCAGAGGTTTGCGCACTTTTCCCCACAAGACTCGATCTCCTCCGTTGGATTTCTCGCACTACAGGGTGTCTGAGAAACGGATGACCGAGACACAATCTTTCAAAAGCATTTGCTCTTTACTCCGGGCAGACCGGTACACCTACAATCCCCTACATCTGCTAGTCCACCTCTTCAAGAACTCATGCAACTTACTCAACTATGCCAGAGCCCATAATGGCTTGTGGCTGCACAAGGAAGTTTCTAGGATGAATAGTCTTATGATCTCTTTGAGCCTGGGTGGCAGACCATAGGATGATCACACGGGTACTCCGGGATATCCTAGGACAACACTGGATTCTCCAGGTGCCCACAAGCAATCCACCCAGATGTTTTATTAAAGTTGCCACCTTAAGTTGAACCATTAATTAACAACTCACATCTGTTATGGATACACTCAAACCCAATCGACGCTTACGAGCATAGCATGGCAATATAAGCATAAAGTAGAAGTAACTCCCAAGGGTTTGATAATAAAACAGGTAATGGGTTCTACCTCATTATCTACTTCCCAGACCGAGATGTTAAGCGATCCTACACATGCAATGTGTGAAGAGTGGAACTAATGCATAAAAACTGGGTGATAAAGGGTATGATCAAAGTGTTACTTGCCTTGCTGACGATCTGCAAATCCTAAAGACTCGTAGTAGCACGCTTCGCACTTCGGGTGTTCTATCGCAAACAAACAATAGCATACATAAGCAATCAGGCAAGTATGCATGGCTAAAACTCAAATAAGAAGATTTAACCAGAAAGTTCAACTTAAGAACTCCGATTTTCAAAAAGAATCAAATCAAACGGAGCAACGAAACTCAAACTACGAGATAAACAAGATCCGATTACTAAACTGGACTAAAGTCAATTTATAGTACTAAAATCTTGTTCAAGTTGGTTAAACAGAAAGAGGGCTTGAGACGAAGATCTAGGCGCTTGAATCACCTGATTCCGATAAACGAGCGAAAAGATAAACTAAAACGAAAAACAGGGCAGAAACCGTGATCGAAAATAATCGCGGAAAAACCCTGGAAAAAGAAAACTGACGAACAGGCTAACGAACGAAGTTCGCTGTCTGCGGTTAACGGGTGAAAACCGTTCGTTAAAACGAACGTACGAACGGGCGTTCGCTAAATAACTAAACCAGGAAAAAAAATAAAACCGATCTAAAAAAGCATCTAGGTTTTTCGTATAAAAACCAAACGGTTTTTAGAATAAAACCGACGGCTACCTCGTGGATCGGGACGGTGGCGGCGAACTCCGGCGGCGGGCCGCGGGGTGGCGGCGAGGCGGCGACGCGGCGTCGGGGCGGCGGCGGGGCGCTAGGGTTTGGGGGCTGGGGCGGCTCGGGCCTCGGCCTTAAAAAGGCCGGCCGGGTGCAGTGTTCTAGTCAGACATGGCCCAGTAAGGTGGTTGACTTTTTTTTAATAATTCCGACATGTAGAAAAACGAAGAAAAGAAATACTAGACGGACTCCAAAAATCCAGAAATAAAATTTCCCCATCCTCTAAAAATATGCCGGACAAGGCGAACATTCATTTGGGCTCTAATGGAATTTTGAAAAATGCATATTTTTCCTAATTCAAATAAAATAGCAATAAAACCCCAAATAAAAATACAAATTGATTTTAATATACTTTTTTCTTCAACATTTCATTTATTTTGGAGAAGTCATATTATATCCTCTCATATAAATTTAGTATGAAATATTTTTGGGGAGAAAAAATAATTAAAACCAAAGTGATCCTTGTTTCAATATTTGATAAAACTCAAATATGAGAACGAGGGAAAATCCCCAACTCTCTCCGAGGGTCCTTGAGTTGCTTAGGATTTCGAGGATAGCAAGAACTAAATGCAATAAAGTATGATATGCATGAATGACCTATGTATAACATTCCAAATTGAAAATTTGGGATGTTACAAACCTACCCCCTTAAGATGAATCTCGCCCTCGAGATTCGGGTTGGCTAGAAAATAGGTGTGGGTGGTCCTTCCGTAGATCATCCTCTCTTTCCAAGGTGGCTTCGTCCTCAGTATGATGGCTCCACTGAACTTTGCAAAACTTGATAACCTTGCTGCGGGTAAATCGACTGGCAAACTCGAGAATCTCTACTGGTTTCTCCTCATACGTTAAATCACTGTCCAACTAAATTGCTTCCAGGGGCACTGTATCTCTCAGAGGAATATCGGCCATCTCGGCATGGCACTTCTTTAACTGGGAAACGTGAAACACATCATGAACTCCTGACAGTCCTTCAGGTAATTCCAACGTGTAGGCAACCTCTCCCATGCATTCCAGAATACGGTACGGTCCTACAAATATCGGGGCTAACTTTCCCTTAACTCCAAAACGCTTAACTCCTCGCAGAGGTGACACTCGCAGATATGCTCTATCTCCGATTTCATAGACTACCTCCTTGTGTTTCGAGTCTGCATAACTCTTCTGTCTGGACTGAGCTACTTTCAGTCTATCTCGAATCAGCTTAACCTTCTCCTCGGACTCCTTAATCAAATCCGGTCCAAACAACTGGCGGTCTCCAACTTCATCCCACATCAACGGTGTTCGACATCTTCTTCCGTACAGGGCTTCAAAAGGTGCCATCTTCAAACTGGCCTGGTAGCTGTTGTTGTACGAGAACTCCGCGTAGGGTAAATTATCATCCCAACTAGAACCGTAGTCTAGTGCACAAGCTCTCAACATGTCCTCCAGAATCTGATTGACTCTCTCAGTCTGCCCATCTGTTTGCGGGTGAAAAGCTGTATTGAACTCCAGCCTGGTTCCCAAAGTCTGGTGCAGTTGATGCCAAAACTTTGAAGTGAACTGTGTTCCTCTGTTTGATACGATGGTCCTCGGAACTCCATGCAGACATATGATCTTGGTCATATATATCTTAGCCAACTTTGCACTTGTGTATGTGGTTTTCACTAGGATAAAGTGAGCTACTTTGGTCAAGCGGTCCACTACTACCTAGATAGAATCTTATCCTGATCGGGTCCTCGGTAATCCGGTGATAAAATCCATGCCAAGCTTATCCCACTTCCATTCGGGTATCGGCATAGGCTGTAGTAATCCTGCTGGCTTCTGATGTTCGGCCTTCACTCTCGGACGTACATCACATACGCTACATACTCAGCAATATCCTTCTTCATTCCAGTCCACCAAAAACGCTCCTTCAAATCCAATTACATCTTTGTGTTTCCGGGGTGTATCGAGTATGGTGAGTCGTGAGCTTCCTGTAATATAAACTTTCTAATCTCGGCATTATTGGGCACAAAAATACGGTCCTCAAACCACAAGGTGTCGTGCTCATCCTCACGAAAACCTTTGGCTTTGCCTTCACTCATCTTCTCCTTTATCTCTAAAATTTCTTTGTCATCCTTCTGGGCTTCTCGAATCTTTCCCAACAATGTCGACTGAACTTCCATGGTTGTAACAAAGCCTTTGGGAACAATCTCTAAACATAGCTCCCTGAAGTCTTCTACTAACTCCTTTGGCAATCCTCTTGTTACTAAGGTATTGGCATAACTCTTTCGGCTCAAAGCGTCTGCTACGACATTGGACTTTCCCGGATGATAGTGCAACTTCATATCATAATCCTTTATAAGCTCCAACCATCTCCTTTGCCTGAGGTTCAACTCCTTCTGTGTAAAAATGTACTTCAAACTCTTATGATCCGTGTACACATCACAATGGTTCCCAATAAGAAAATGTCTCTAGGTCTTGAGTGCATGTACTATGGCTGCCAACTCCAAGTCATGTGTGGCATAATTCAACTCATGCGGTCGAAGTTGTCGTGAGGCATATGAAACAACTCTTCCGTCTTGCATAAGTACTCCTCCAAGTCCAAAGCGAGAGGCATCGCAATACACTTGGAAATCCTTGCGTATATCCGGCAGGATCAACACTAGGGCTGTAGTCAAACGTTACTTCAACTCCTGGAAACTAGCTTCACATTCCTCAGTCCAGTGGAACTTGGTGTCCTTCTTCAACAACGTCGTCATAGGCTTCGCAATCTTAGAGAAATTTTCAATGAATCTATGATAGTATCCCGCGAGTCCAAGAAAACTGCGGATCTCTCCAACGAAGGTGGGTGCCAACCACTTAGTGACCGACTGAATTTTGGTGGGGACTACTGATATACCTTCTTCTAATATAACATGTCCAAGAAATCCAGCTTCCTTCCATCAAAACTCACATTTGCTGTACTGGGCATACAACTGATGCTGCCTGAGTTTCTCGAGAACTAAGCGCAAATGCTCCTTTTGTTCCTCTTCATTCTTTGAGTATACTAAAATATCATCAATGAACACCACGACAAACTTATCCAAGAACTCCATGAACACCTTATTTATCATACTCATGAAATAGGCAGGGGCGTTAGTCAATCCAAATGACATAACCGTATACTCATAAAGCCCATACCTTGTGGTAAAAGCTGTCTTAGGTATATCCTTTTCTCGAATCTTCAGCTGGTGGTAACCTGATCGTAGGTCGATCTTCGAAAACACTTTAGCTCCTTGTAGCTGGTCAAATAGGTCATTGATCATTGGCAGTGGGTAATTGTTCTTGATTGTCACTTCATTCAACTCCCGATAATCAACAACCATTCTTAGAGATTTATCCTTCTTCTCAACCAATAGCACTGGGGCTCCCCATGGTGATGAACTCCATCGGATGTAACCTTTCTCCAATAACTCCTTAATCTGTTTCTTGATCTCCTCTAGATCATTCGCGGGCATCCGGTATGGTCTCTTTGATATAGGCCTGGTGCCTGGCAACAACTCTATAAAAACCTCGATGTCTCGATATGGCGGCATGACTGGTAACTCCTCCGGAAATACATCTGGGTAATCCATCACAACAGGCACTTCCTCCTGAACAACTCCCGTGAGAGAATGTACTTGGGTTCTCCTTGGCTCATGCCTGGATACATACTTGATCCATTTTCCCTCCGGGGTAGTAAGCAGAATTGACTTACTGGAACAATCGATGTTTCCTCCATACATTGACAGCCAATCCATTCCTAGTATAACATCCAATCCTTGCAACTCCAGAATTATCAAGTCAGAGGGGAGAACATGACTACCTATGGTTAATGGCATCTGAAAACATCCACTGCTTGCCATATACTCGGCTCCGGGTGAGGTTACTAGCATAGGTGTCTTAAGAAATCTAGTGGGCAACTTATACTTATCCACAAATCCCCTTGATATGTATGAATGCGATGCACTAGTATCAAAAAGAACGATTGTAGTAAACAACTTAACTAAAAACTTACCGATAACTGCATCCGGTTGCTCTTCAACCTCCTCCACATTCATGTGGTTCACTTGTCCTTTGTTAAATGGATTGGGCTTCTTCCCAGAGCTCCCATTACCATTTCCATTCTTCGCTTCAGGGCACTCCGTGGCATAGTGTCCAGTCTTCCCGCACTTTAGACAAGTAACGTGGTTTAGATCCCTCTTGGCGGGTGTGGCTGGATTGGAACGGTTTTGATTGCTGCTTGCTCCATTCCCATTCCCATTCCTTGGGCCAATATGATTATGGGTACTTCCTCCATTGTGAGTGTGGCCTCCATGGTTATGGAAAAGCCCTCCCGAGTTCGGAGTAAAGCGAGGCTTCTGCTGAGCTCCTGAATTGTACTTCCCTTGTCCATATTTCCTCTTGTGGCTCTCTATCTGCTGCTGCTTCCCTTCGATCAGGAGAGCTTTATCTACCAACTCCTGGTTGTTGTTAAATGTTGGCACCATTAACTGCATACTCATCTCATCATTCAGCCTTTCCATAAACTTCTCCTGTTTCGCGGCATCTGTGGCCACATCATCTAGAGAATAGCAGGATAACTTACTAAACTCCTCCACGTACTGGCCTACAGTATGGTTCCCTTGGCGTAAGTTGCGAAACTCACGCTTCTACATGCTCATAGCTCCAGTGGATACATGGGCTGTGCAGAATGCTTGCTGAAACTGCTCCCAAGTGACATCGGCTACAGGAAAAGTGGTTGTGTAATTCTCCCACCATGCGGCTGCTAGTCCATCCAATTGGCGAGCGGCAAAATGCACCTTCTTAGCATATGTGCAACCTACGGTGGTCAACTCCCTTCCAATCCTGCGCATCCAATCATTAGCAACTATTGGCTCGGTGCTAACGGAAAACACCGGCGACTACAGCCTCAAAAAATGGGCTAAGTTGTCAACTGGTGGTGGTTGCGGTGGGTTGTTATTGTTGTTGTTGTTGTTGTTGTTGTTGTCTTGGTTCTGAACTAACAACTGCATCAAGGCATTCTGCTGCTGGATCAACTGAGTGAGCTCCGGTGGGAAAGCAAAACCGAGGTCACGTCTCGGAGGCATCTGATGGGTTTAGAGGGAAGAGATTAGAATAGAATGAGGTCTAATGATAAAACACTACCCATATGCACATGAGAGAAACACAATCATATCATATCACTCAATCAATCAAGCAAGGGCATACAATCGGTCTAACTATTGTTACAGTGCTCAGACTACTAATATTTACATGGGGGGTACTAATAATAGTATGGTGGTCTACTAGAAATTTTATCAGTGTAAAGACTCCATGATATCCGCTCCAGCTTCGTCTTCATAGTCATCATCACTACTATCGATGTCGGAGTCGGTGTCGTCTATGATGATGTAGTCTTCAGAACGAATCTCCTTGGGTTCGTCGTCTTCTCCTCCTCGCGCGGGGTCTCCCATAAAAACTCCTAGCTTCCTGGTCATATCGTCATTCCTCTCCACCAGTATCATGATTTCCTCCTCATATCCATGGCGTGTAGACTTAAGCTCCTCTTCTAGCTCCATGATCCTGATCATCGCCTTCTTCAAATCTATCATGCTTGCGCACGTCTGGTTCTCTTGGCGACATAAGTGGTGGTTTAATTCCTGGATGAATGCTGGAATGGACCTGTCCTTCTTGGTGTTGACCATCTCCCATTGCTCATCTCTGCGCCCACATATCTGGTATATAGTGTCCTTTATCTCCTTGTGTTAAACTTCGCCAATGCGTCCTATAGCGATGTGGGCTGCCATACTCTTGCCTAGACTCTAGGTGGGTGCATCAAAGTAAAACTCTATGGGTTTGGTGACTGGCGGGAATGTCCTTCCTGGAACTTGAACTCGAATCAAACATCGCTCCTCTTCTAGAAAAGTGGCGGTGTAGGTCCCGGTGAGGCTTGGTATTCCAATGTTCAGGTACTTAGTGACTTCCTTCAAGTGTCGTCCAAAAGGTGTGTCTTCATCTGGTTGTGCAAACTTGTTCCTCGTATCAGCCATCCTAAAGAGTAGAAAATGGAGAGGAGTCAGAAATAAGTAGAGAAGAGTGAACTATGGCTTTTCTTAGTGGTCGTGTCCTACATTCAACTTGGCTCTGATACCATCTTGTAATGACCCGACCTCAAACGGTCAAGTCTCTGTTCTTCAGTGTCATCCCTGGATCAGTAATGCTGACACACACAGTACCCGAAGGATTTATAACAGATTGGCAATCACACACTTATTACATCAAATGTCTCAAGAGAGAACTTATTACAATAAATATGGCTTAAGGCCATCTAATATGATAACAATGGAAGGCTTGGAAGATAAATTGAGTCCATCAACTCCAACGGCAAAGCTGAGTGCATGACAAACGACCTATCGCACCTTACTCCTCGTCTGAAAAGTCTGCAACATGATACGTTGCAGCCCGAAAATGGGCCAGCACATGGAATATGCTGGCAATGTAACACATGAGAGTAATGAACAGATAAAAGCTATCACTACATGCATATAAGGCTGGTGGAGGCTGTATGGTTAATATGTTTTGCGTAAAGCCAATTTTTCCCTAAAACAAAGGAATATATTTTATTTAACTATCATGGTAGTTGAAAAATATTGAGAAGGTTCCTACAACTCAATCCCAATTAAAGTAATTATCAAGCCAACCAATTAATTTAGAGTGATGAGATCCATATGATAATCCAAGAGCCAGATACTCAAGATGTCCATAACCAGGGACATGGCTAACCATGATTAGTTTATACACTCTGCAGAGGTTTGCGCACTTTTCCCCACAAGACTCGATCTCCTCCGTTGGATTTCTCGCACTACATGGTGTTTGAGAAACGGATGACCGAGAGACAATCTTTCAGAAGCATTTGCTCTTTACTCCGGTTGGACCGATACACCTACAATCCCCAACATCTGCTAGTCCACCTCTTCAAGAACTCACGCAACTTACTCAACTATGCCAGAGCCCATAATGGCTTGTGGCTGCACACGGAAGTTTCTAGCATGAATACTCTTATTATCCCTTTGAGCCTAGGTGGAGGACCGTAGGACGATCACACGGGTACTCCAGGATATCCTAGGACAACACTGGATTCTCCAGGTGCCCACAAGCAATCCACCCAGATGTTTATTAAAGTTTCCACCTTAAGTTGAACCATTAATTAACAACTCACATCTGTTATGGATACACTCAAACCCAATCCAGGTCTACGAGCATAGCATGGCAATATAAGCATAACGTAGAAGTAACTCCCAAGGGTTTGATAATAAAACAGGTAATAGGTTCTACCTCATTATCTACTTCCCAGACCGACATGTTAAGAGATCCTACTCATGCAATGTGTGAAGAGTGGAACTAATGCATAAAAACTGGGTGATAAAGGGTATGATCAAAGTGTTACTTGCCTTGCTGACAATCTGCAAATCCTAAAGACTCGTGTAGCACGCTTCGCACTCCGGGTGTTCTATCGCAAACAAACAATTGCATACATAAGCAATCAAGCAAGGATGCATGGTCAAAACTCAAATAAGAAGATCTAACCAGAAAGTTCAACTTAAGAACTCCGGTTTGCAAAAACAATCAAATCAAACGGAGCAATGAAACTCAAACTGCGAGAGAAATAAGACCCGATTACTAAAGTGGACTAAAGTCAAATTTTAAAGTACCAAAATCTTGTTCAAGCTGGTTAAACAGAAAGAGGGCTTCGAGATGAAGATCTAGGCGCTTGAATCGCCTGATTCCGATAAACAAGCGAAAAGATAAACTAAAACGAAAAACAGGGCAGAAATCATGATCGAAAATAATCGTGGAAAAAACCTGGAAAAAGAAAACTGACAAACAGGCTAGCAAACAAACATTCGCTGTCTGCGGTTAATGGGTGAAAACCGTTCGTTAAAACGAACGTACGAATGGGCGTTCGCTAAATAACTAAACCGGGAAAAAAATCGATCTAAAAAATGCATCTAGGTTTTTCGTATAAAAACCGAACGGTTTTTAGAATAAAACCCACGGCTACCTCGCGGATCGGGACGTCAGCGGCGGCGGCGAACTCCGGCGGCGGAGGGCTCCGGCGGCGGGCGGCGGGGTGGCGGTGAGGCGGCCCGGTAAGGCGGTCGACTTTTAAAAAAAAATCCGACGCGCAGAAAAAAAAAGAAAAGAAATACTAAACAGACTCCAAAAATCCTGAAATAAATTTTCCCCGTCGTCTAAAAATACGCCGGACAAGGCGAACATTTATTTGAGCCTCTAATGCAATTTTGAAAAACGCATATTTTTCCTAATTCAAATAAAATAGCGATAAAACCCCAAATAAAAATACAAATTTATTTTAATATTTTTCCTCCATCATTTCATTTATTTTGGAGAAGTCATATTATCTCCTCTCATATAATTTTAGTATGAAATATTTTTGGGGAGAAAATAATTAAAACCCAAGTGATCCTTGTTTCAATATTTGATAAAACTCAAATATGAGAACGAGTGTAAATCCACAACTCTCTCTGATGGTCCTTGAGCTGCTTAGGATTTCGAGGATTACAAGAATGAAATGCAATAAAGTATGATATGCATGAATGACCTATGTATAACATTCCAAATTGAAAATTTGGGATGTTACATCATGCATATAAGAATTTAGAGAAGAACCAAATATTGTTCATAGATAAACTTGATCATAAATCCACAATTTATTGGATCTCGGCAAACACACCGCAAAAGAATATTACATCGAATAGATCTCCATGAACATCGAGGAGAACTTTGTATTGAAGATCAAAGAGAGAGAAGAAGCCATCTACCTAATAACTATGGACCCGAAGGTGTCGGGGGTTTGGTGCGACATATGCCAATGGATGGCTTATCATGGTGGGCGCGAGTAGAACGTCGCCGGTGCCTGGAAACGGGATGAGGCGAAGACATGCACGCCGGCGAATCTTACCCAGCTTCAGGGCTCTCCGGGGAGATAATACCCCTACTGCTGCTCTGCGGGGTCTCCGCATGATCAATATGGCCAAGTGTTTACACGGTTGCTCCTTGAGCTGTTTCTTAGAGGTAGGAGAGGGCAAGGCTAGCTCTCTCCTTCTATCTGGTATGGTCTAGAGCTACTGGGTTCCATCCCTTTGCATGGGTGCCCTGGGGGGTTTATATAGGCCTACCCCCTAGGGGTACAATGGTAATTCGACTAGGCGCGGGCCCAGCCGTCAGTGCCTCTAGCCTCCGATTTCTCTGCCGACTGCTGGGGCCCGCCGATTAGTGGGCCCCACCGACTAGTCTGGTACGGAGCCGACAGGCCGCGTCTGCCGCGGGCGGGTCTTGCCAGCTGCTGATTACTGTAGCTGTGCTTCTGATGACGCGGGCTTGGTCATGGGGTCGTGGCAACAGTCCCACCGCCTGGCGGGCGATCACTATTGCCACTCCCCATCACATCTTCATTAATGGTGCATGGGGCCCAGGGGAGGGCTCGGCCGACTCCCCGGGCCGACTCCTGACGGATCCGACAGGCGGTCCTCTCGCCGTCTCCTAGGGTCTCACTGACTAGTGGGACCTGCTGCTTCCGAGCCGTTCAGACAAGCTGTCGTGGGCGCAGGACTCGGTACTGTGGTGCTGATGTCAGGGCCGGCAGGGCAACAGTGCCACGCCGCACGGAGATCTTCCTGAGTACGGCGTGTTGTGGCCATTCCTGCCCTTGGTAAGGGGCGGGAGTGGGCTTCACTGTAGCCACGCCCCTGCCCCGTCCCCTTTGATGAGGTCATGGGTTTGTTGAAGTCGTCGGCCGACTCCCCAAAGCCGGCTTCTCTAGAAGTCGTCCCTGGGACTCGGCCGTGAGCGGGCAGTCGGCCGCCCTGCCGTCGACTCCTCAGGAGGCGGCTCTTCACCCTGGGGTCTTGAGGGGCGCAGCCTGCCCTGATGTCTTGAAAGGTTATGGGACTCGGGTTGGCCTACCCGTGGCCCATTACTCCGACAGTAGTCCCTGAAGCTGGTGAGGTGCAACGGACGATCGGCCGAGAAGCCTCAGCAGTTTCTCTTTCCGGGTGCTCAACACATGGTCTTTGATTGACCTCTGCCGGGCCGCCTAGATGGAGTCGGACTTGCTCAACTCGGACTCACTCAATTCCGACTTGCTTAGTATTTCGAACGTCGCGGCGGGACTTTAAGTGGCGTGCTAGCTAAGCCTCCAGGCCGCCGCCCGTTGTTGGCCTGTCACGCGAGGGCATGTGGCCAGGCCATCCTGCCAGCCTACGCGTGCGACGGGACAGGCCCATAGGCGGGGCCCACCACTACCGCGCCTCGGCGCCTGAGCGGATCCGCTGCGGCCCCGGTGGACGGTTGGGATTCCCGTGGAGTTACTGTGCGCAGTAACTTTACGTGGATCATGGGGGTCGTGGGGTTGTGGGCGCAGTAAATCCCCATGTCCGCCCCCTCGGCTTTGCAGCCCACGGGGCTATAAGTAGGGGGAAGAGGGGGGCACGCGCGCCCCTCCTTCCCACTACTCCTCGTTCTCTTCCTCCTTTCTACTCCTCGCTCTGCTCCTTCCTCTTCTCTTCTTTGCTCCGCCGCACGCCCAAGCTCCGGCGAACGCTGCGGCGACAGCTCGCGATGAGTTCTTCCTCCGCTACCGCGCCTCCCCCAGTGCGCTCCGGCACCTGGGACGGTTCCGAAGTTCATGAAGACCACATTGAGTTCCTCCGCCGGACCCGTCAGCTTCCCGGCGAGGATCGCATGCAGGTGCGTCTTGCGCCGGAGGGGGAGATTTCCCCCGCACCGCAGGACGGTGAGCGTGTCATCTTCCGCTCGCACTGCCTGCGCGGGCTGGGGCTGCTGGCGAGCAGTTTTTTCCGATCCTTCCTGGAGTTCTACGGTCTCCAGCCGCACCACCTCACCCCCAACGCGTTGGTGCTGCTGTCCGCCTTCGTGGCCCTGTGCGAAGGCTTCCTCGGAGTCCTCCCCACCCTCAAGCTCTAGGGGGAGTTCTTCTTCTCCAAGCTCGGCACCCAGGCCGCGGGCGTGCCGGCTCAGTGCGGCGCCTTCATCGTCGTGCGAAGGTTGGGGGCCGACAATCCCTTCCCCTCCATCTCACTGATAAAGTCAGTGAAGATGTGGCAGAGATCCTACACCTACGTCAGGAACGTCGCCACGAGGGGCGACTGGGTCAACCTGCCGGCTTTCGAAGCTGGCCCGCCGGCTGGGAGACTGCCCAACTGGTCGTACCGGGCCAGGTCGCTGATGCCTGCGGGAGCCGGCGCCATCACGCTGAAGGAAATATGGCCTAGAGGCAATAATAAAGTTATTATTTATTTCCTTATAATCATGATAAATGTTTATTATTCATGCTAGAATTGTATTAACCGGAAACATAATACATGTGTGAATACATAGACAAACAAAGTGTCACTAGTATGCCTCTACTTGACTAGCTCGTTAATCAAAGATGGTTATGTTTCCTAACCATGAACAATGAGTTGTTATTTGATTAACGAGGTCACATCATTAGTTGAACGATCTGATTGACATGACCCATTCCATTAGCTTAGCACTCGATCGTTTAGTATGTTGCTATTCCTTTCTTCATGACTTATACATGTTCCTATGACTATGAGATTATGCAACTCCCGTTTACCGGAGGAACACTTTGGGTGCTACCAAACATCACAACGTAACTGGGTGATTATAAAGGAGCATTACAGGTGTCTCCAAAGGTAGATGTTGGGTTGGCGTATTTCAAGATTAGGATTTGTCACTCCGATTATCGGAGAGGTATCTCTGGGCCCTCTCGGTAATACACATCACATAAGCCTTGCAAGCATTACAACTAATATGTTAGTTGTGAGATGATGTATTACGGAACGAGTAAAGAGACTTGCCGGTAACGAGATTGAACTAGGTATTGG